>NW_006239105.1:540623-543164 GCF_000226075.1 Solanum tuberosum
TATGTAAAAATACAATAAACTGATGTATATAAAAATACAATAACCTTTGTGGGAGTTTCTCTAATCGACAACCATCGCTATGAGCCTAAGTGATGGTACAACGTTTTACCTCACGTTGCCAAGGACCATCCTATGCTGAAAAGCACTAAGGAATCATCTAAAAAGTATGATCCTTTTTCTGCCCAAGATGGCTGCATGGTTTACGGGGGCTTGAGTTAATATGAACTCGCGTCCCCATATCGGTGCTCAATACTACTCCCAAAAATATACTTAGCTCATATGTTTTTCTTAAAACATCTTCTTCTCTGGTTTGAGATAATTACTCAAACTTAGCTTAAAAGATCTCTTAGAATCAATGTTCCCCTTTTTGCTTCTTCAAAACTCTTTTGGAAATCTCAGTTTCCTCTCATCTTAAATGTGAAAACATTTACTCTTGGAAATACTTAGTTCCCATATATCATTTTAAAGAAAATGAACTTTGCTCTTACTCTTTACTCAACTTCAAAACTTAAGTCTTAAAGCAAGGTTAAAACGTTTGTAAAAGACTTATGGAAACTTGAAATGAACTTCTCTTACTAGACTCTTGACTTCTCTTGAATTTGATCTTAACTGCTCTTGACTCGACTTTTAACTGATCCTTGAATTGAATTATGGATTCAAGGATTAAGATTTGGGTTTGGAAAAATCTCATGTTGTTTAGGAATGATTCTAGATAGTTAAACATGAGAAAAGACCAAAAATAAATATTTGAAGGTGGGTACGCGACGCGGAGGCATAATTTAATTTTGGTTCCGAAAATGTCTTTTGAGGCAGAACACCTCGTGTTAGCTCCACGACGCGAAGAAGAATTTTCAAAACTGGGGGATAGGCGCGCGACACGCCACTGATGCCAAATTTCGCCCGACAAAATTTCTTCTTCGTTTTCCAACCCCAATTTGCCCAATCTCGGTTCGTTTTCTCAAATCTCTTTTAGATACAAATACCTAGCAAATGGACCTAAGAACCTAATTCAAAACGACTCTATAATACGAAGTAACGATCTCAGAAACTCCTCAATTCATCCCAATTCAAGAACAAAAATCAAATTCAAGAATAAGTAATAAGATCATCAATACTCAAACTCTTTTAGGACGAATTCTGCTGAACGAAACATGTTTGGCGCGTGGGTGAATGAACCCAATGCTATGAAGGACTCACATACCTTGTAGGGTCAATTCCTTGGCGAATCCGCAACCAAAATAGATCGTTGTTGGCGAATCCTGCTTTTCCTCCTCTTTTCTCTTGCGTCCTTTCTCCAAAATCCCTAACTCTATTTCTCAAAAGTGTAAACTGAACTAACTTAGTTTTGACCCCAATTATTTTATTAAAAACGGATTTAATTGATTGGGTAAGGAAAAGACCAAATTACCCTTCAAAATCCGGATTGGGCAGTTCCTTATTCGAACAGCCCAACTTCCAAAGGGCTTAACTCGCTCATACGAACTCGGAATCGCGCAAAATTAGTGGCATTGGAAAGATCATTCCAAGAGATTTCCAACCATATCTGGAATTACACCTAACGCATCCTGAGCTAGGAGTTATGGTCGTTTGAAGTTGACCAAAAACTCACTTTAATTTACTTAAAATTATCCAGATTTCCTTATACTCTCCAAAAATAAATATTTCCAGATTTTAAACTTCCTTCTAGTTCTTTCTAGTTGCGAGATGTTACAGTAAGGCTATGGTAAGGAGGTAGAAATCAATTTACGACTAACGCTTTCGCTTTCTTTGTGATGATGTCTTCCGCATAAGGTATGTGACTCTAACGATCTCTATGTAAGATTATCGTGTTCAAAATGATGATATGTATTAAAGTATTTAATCTTACAGAAAACACCAAACAAATTGATCTCATTTGCATCAATCTCATAACTTCATTCATTTTATGATTGAGTTACATTCACAGGTATATAACATAAAAGTATTCAAAACTTTATGTTTTTTGAGATTGTTGCGTCACTTGATCCTTGGTTGATGTTATTGAAATCTCTTTGTGATTCAAAAAGTTTTGAACCATTTGGTTGACTATGTTTATCTTGCAGTTCCTTCTACAGATCTCAAGCCGTTTGAAAGTAGATAACACTTCTGCTTGATGAGACATAGCTTGTTTTATCCGAGAAAGAAATTGAAACTCCTCTATTCCAGTTTTCATAACTGGTAAGGGTGTGTTTGGTAATGTTTTCCAATTTTCTCATGTTTGGTTGGGTTAAATGTTTTGGAAAATGTTTTCCAAATCAACTCATTTTCCTCAAATTTAAGGAAAATGACTTCCCTTCAAAGGAAAACATTTTTCAAAACTCTCTTTCAACTTCAAATTACAATTTTTGTTGTTGAAAAAATCAATTTATTTTGTCCCTACCCTCAAATCACTCCCCCTCCCCCCAAATAAAATTATTTAAAGCTTGTTTTTAAAAACTATTTTTAACTTCAAATTTTTAATTTTCTTACCCCACCCTCACCCCTCAAAAAAAAATTAAGTTTGTTTTTAAAAAATATTTTCAA
>NW_006239105.1:543169-555025 GCF_000226075.1 Solanum tuberosum
CCAAAAAGAAAATTTGATTTTGTTCTTAAAAAAAATATTTTCAACTTCAAAATTCATTCATAAATCAGACACTAAAAAATCTTTTACGGAAAATATTTTCTACTCACCAACCAAACATGAGAAAATATTTCCAAAATCTACTTGTCCAGATGAGGGTGACTGGAACGTGACACCTAATCCAGTCAGTACAACCACAACCATTATCACACCCATATGAACAGTCACATAGTCAATTAACGGTTCCTAGCATGTAATTATCTATACTTAGTTGTCTCATTAGGTTCAATTCTTGTTTCTCTATTCCCATTTATGTACACCTACAATAGGGCCATTAACAAGCATATACGACACCAAACTAGAAGTCGAACCATCATCTCACCCTAGTTCACAAGACAAGGCCTTTCCCACAGTGCACATCATATTTAGCAACTAGGGTACATGTACAATCATCCTTTTTTCCGTTCCCAAAGGCCTAAGCATGAATTCTATCGTCAATTAACATTATAGTACGCAGTGAGCACAAATCTACGACTATTCAATTGAGTAAACCTAGCCTACCTGGGTGGCAAACAGCTGAAGAGGGATTCTAGCTTCAATCATGGCTTCCGAATAACAAGATGGTGGATTTTTGGCTGGGATGTGAGTTGTCATCAAGCTTATGCTAGAAATCTCTTTCTCCTTCCTTCCCAAGCCTAGAGCAGCCTTTTGAGGGTTTCTGGGGTGATCCTCGCCTCTTTTTGACACTTAGAGAAAAAGGAGAAAATAAGACTTCGCGTTATTAAATTCTACCCCCGACCATCCCTCTCTGGTGCTCCCTACCCCGCTGGACTGCCGCCTCCGTAGCGACATCACCCCGCTATGGCGGGACAGTGGGCCCCAGCATGCTCAAGACATTTTGCCCTTCTTAATTAACAACGGTTCGGGTCGTTACACACTGTCTGCCTTGTTTGGTTGGCCATGTTATTATATGGTCATCATGTAATTTGTGTAATTGGCAACATGTTATTACACTCTTCAATTCATAGGGGCGACTGTGAATTGTTGGTAATTAATGGTGTAATTGCTACCTTATTACTTTTTAATTTCTTCCTTTTATTTCTATTTTTATTTTTTTCGTTTTAATGTATTTTTTAATTATTTAATTTTTTTTTATTATTCTAATATTTTCTAAAATATATATTTTTATATTTTTTTATATTTCATTTCCTTCTTATTCTCCACTTTTACTTCATGTGATTTCATGCAATTTTTCATATTATGTAAAAAAAAATCATTAGTACAATTTTGTTTGTATTCTAATTTTAAATTAACGTTGAATTCATTGTTGAATAAATTTATGGACTTACGGTTTCTTTTTTCTTTTAAATCATATTTATGTGTGTTTTGTTGAAATTCAACATAAGAGTATTATGTTAAATTTTTGTTTTGAATTTAGAACTTATGTTATATTTTTCAATTTCCTTTTTTAGGAGTGTTAACTCGATATTTTACATTGCAAGCTAGTTTTTAAGTTAGACTTGATAGATTATCTTGTTGTCAAACGTTTTATAATTTTATGACATTATATTTATAATATCAATATTTTTGTCAAATATGCATTTCATGATGTTCATAGAAATTCTATACTTTTAGTTTTTATGATAAATTTAATAAAAATATATTAAATTGAAAATTATAAATCAATTATTTTTTATTTATTTTTATAACATTAGTTAAGAACATATGTTTACTAATTAATATATTTTCAAAAGACAATATATATCTTAAATATTCAATTTAATATCATTTATAAAAGTCCTTCTTTGTCTAATATAAATAATTTTAATAAAACCTTATGATTACACTTGTGCAACCAAACAATACACTTGTCATTACACTGTAATTACATTGTAGCAAACAAACAGATCAACATAATTACTAAGGTTGTGTAATTACTAGGCCGACAATTACTGTCCTAATAATTACATAAATTTTCATTACCTAGTGACTTTCCAAACAGACCCAAAAGTTTTTCTTTTTAGGAATATCAACAGTTACATTAGGTAAGCATATTTTTGTATAATTTTTATTTTTTTTAAAAATAAAAATAAAAACAAACCCATTGAACATGACTCCATCAGCTAATATCAAAGACTTTTTGTTGCATTTTTTATTCTCAATTTTAGTAATTTCTGAACTTCTCCCCTATATTAATTCATCTCTTTTTTTTTTAAGAAGGTGGAAATGGATTGAAGCTGAAAAATATTACTTGAAACCATAAAAAGAATATGCTTTATTGCTAACATAATAATACTTCAGTGAAGAACTAATCAGAAAAATAAGCATATTGTGAGTCGTATAATTCAAATCGTAAGTAGTATGAACCAAAACTCTAGCACTATTGTGTTAAACTTGATCTATATTGAATGATATTAGTCACATATAATTTATATTTCAGAATATTAACATAATTTTGTATTTCAGAATAAATTATATGTCATGTAAATGTGAACCCAAAAATAAACATAATAATAATAAATTAATTTATTATAATTCTTTTTCTTCTTTATTTAACATTAAATAATTTTGGCATAACAAATAAATTTTGGCATACAATAAATTATTTTGTATGCTATATATAAAAACTCAGCTCAACATCTATATATTTTTATAATTTATTAATTTGTTAATATTATCTTTTATCATTGTCTCTTCGTGTTCTTCTTAATTTGATGAGCAAAAGGATCACCGTTGAGCAAATTTTGCGGGTTACCTTTCTTGATGTGGAACGTCTTAATTAGTCCTGTAAGAATACACTACACTGAACATGAAACTTTGCACCACCTAGTCTGACAAAATAAACTATTTTATATTCCACTTAAATATGGATCCCACAACTAAACATAGTTTAAAATTTTCATTATAATTCTTCTTCTTCTTAATTTACCATTAAAAATATTTGACATGACGATGAATAAATTATTTTATATAAAATATATATTCAACTAAACATTTATATATTTTTGATAATATGTTAAATATCAGTGTACATCTTCGTAAATCATCAATGTCTGTTATTTCATCAAAATATATCTAAATTTTGAACAATATTGTCCATTCTTCAGCCCGTATATTCAGGATGCAATTTCATATTCTGAAATAAAAAACCAACAAAAATCTAGAATCATGAAAGGTAACCCACAAAATTTATTCCGAGTTTCAAACCTTGCACCACCTAGTCTGAGGGATTAGCCCAAAAAAGTCCTACAAGAAAGATGTTTTACTATAAATCACTATACCCCCATGTTCTGTTTTGTAAATTGTATAGTGTACAATAATTATATGGGGTATGAGATAACATTTTTGGTGATAACTTTGAGTATAGAAAGTTAAAATCAATGTCTATGCATGAACTGATTGGAACAAATAATACGGACTAAGAACTAGAATAATTATAATGGAGATGACTTCTGCCCACTAGTGACGGAAGTTATCTTTTCCCTTTTGATAAAAAATATTTTCCGCATTTTCCACAATTCAAGGTAACACAAAACACTGAAATATAATTTAATTAAGGAAAAAAATTTCTGGGAATAAATTCCGGCACATAAAATACACCCAAGACTTTAACTTTTCTGAATGCAAAATATGCCACAAAGTAGCAATTGTTTTTACTAACCTTCTGGATAAACAGAAACTATAAGACATGCTATTCCTCAACCCAAAAAATTGGATACACACTGCTAATCACAAGTTATTTATTAATCCTTCAACTGTACAACCACATATAATATGTTACACTTATGACTTACATAAACATAAATTCATTACCATTTCTATATTGTAAAAGGTGAATCTAGTTAACCATAAAACTTAATGAACTGTCAACTTAACCAATGCTAGTTCCTACATTTCCTAAAACAATCACTACCAACAAAGTACAAGACGCAAATTCAGAATTCTAAGAGAATCAAGTACTCAAATAAAAGAAACTTCAGAAAAAAAACAAAAATTAAGAAAACTAACCATCTCTTGAGAGAGGGGATTAATGCCAGTGAGGTTACATTGTTGTACAATGATGTTTTGGAGCTGATAAATCTAGTTACAGAGGATTTCCTTCTGCGAGTCGAACAAGCTCGAGAACGACGTCGTAGGACTGGTCAAGGCCAATTGTAATTGATTTTCCATTGTAGACTCCGCCAATTGAAATTCCGACTGACCTCGATGTTGGACAAAATGATAATCACACCCAGGATAATGTCCAAACTAAATAGCAATAGGAAGAGTGTACATACTCCACCAACTATTAAAATGAGGTAAATATGATACCCGAATAAGTAATACAATAATATTGATGAAAAATTTCGTATTGTCAAAAGACTACTACTCAACACTCTTTTATTTCTTACAACTCACAATTATATTACTTCCACACTATTTTACTCACAAACTAAGAAGTAGTATGTGGATTACTCTCTCTACTCTCTATTGTTTCTATATTTTTGGTATGTCTTCAAGTGTTCAATTACTACTCTATTTATAGAGTTTTTGAACCTCTTGATTACATCATTAGTGACATAAATGTGGTAGCCAATTTTCACAAAGTTTGGTTGTTAAACTATACCAAAACTCTACCAAACTTTGACTACCAACTTCCACAAATGTGGCTTGCTAACTTTCACATTTGTGGCAAGTAAATTCAACAAATATGACTGCCAAACTAGTTGCTGCCAAGATTTTATTCCCACAAATCTCTCCCTTAATTTTGATTTTTCTTCTTTACTCCAAGGCTTAATCTCAATCTTTGAAAATTTTCAAACGTGAGAGGCTTTGTAAAGATATCCGCAATTTGATCATGAGATTTCACATACTTGAGCTTTACCTCTTTCTTGGCAATACATTCTCGGATAAAGTGATACCTTGTGTCTATGTGCTTGCTTCGATCACGATACCCTAGATTCTTTGCAACTGCTTGCGCCGATTTGTTATCAACACAAATCATTGTGGCTTCAATTTGTGGAAAATTGAGTTCCTTCAACAATCTTCTCAACCAAATAGCATGGCACTTACATGATGTCGCTTCCACGTATTCAGCTTCACAAGTCCAGAGAGTAACAATTGATTGTTTCTTTAAACTCCAAGAAATAACACAATCACCCAAGAAAAATACAAAACCAGATGTGCTTTTTCTATCATCAACATCTCCTGCATAATCACTATCACAATATCCCACAAGATTAAAATCATCATAATAAGAATAAAATAGTCCAAGGTTGATTGTACCTTTTAGGTACCGTAGAATTCTTCTAGCGACCTTTAAATGAGTAGAGGTAGGAGCTTCCATGAAGCGACTTACTACTCCAACTGCAAAGAGTATATCTGGTCTCGTAGTGGAGTCCACCTTTTCACCATAATCAAACTTTGACAATTTTGTTCCACTTTCCATTGGGGTGTTCACAGGGTTGCAATCAAACATGTTGAACTTCTTCAAAATCTCCTTTGTATAACTTTCTTGAGATATGAAAATGTCTTCCTCCATTTGCTTCACTTCTAGGCCCATGTAATATGATATGAGCCCTATGTCCGTCATCTCAAACTCAAGGGACATAGCTTTCTTGAAAGCTTCAAATAAAGATGGGTTGTTACCCGTTAGAATGAGATCATCAACATAAAGACAAACAAGTAGAATATCTCCATTATGATGAACTTTAATGTAAAGAGCATATTCATGGAGACAACGAGTAAACCCATTGTCTTGAAAGTATTTGTCAATGCGACTATTCCAAGCTCGTGGAGCTCGCTTCAACCCAATTAAGGCTTTCTTAAACCCCAACACCTTATATTCTTGATTTTTAACCACAAAGCCCAATGGTTGCTCAACATAGACTTCTTCTTCAAGATATCCATTCAAGAATGATGATTGGACATCTAGTTGCTGGATCTTCCATTTCATTTGCGCCACTAAAGAGATCAATAGATGGATTGTCTCCATGCGGGCAAAAGGTGCATATACTTCCTCATAGTCGATGCCATGCCTTTGTTTGTAGCCTTTAGCCACAAGTCTTACCTTGTATCTCTCTACCTCTCCATGGGCATTTTTCTTCATCTTGTATACCCATTTAACTCCAATTGCTTGATGGTCCTTAGGAAGAGTTGTTAACTCGCATGTGTTGTTCTTCTCTATTGACTGGATATCCTTCTGGATGGCTTGTTTCCACCTTTAGTAAGTAACAACTTCATCAAAGTTGATTGGTTCACTATCAGCAAAGATACAACACAAAAATTGTTTTGTTCCCCACCCTCTTCTTCCACCATTTACATAGCTGTGAAATCCCTAGAACTGATCCTGATGGATTTTAGCTTTGCTCCTCTTCTTCAATTGGTTGTTGAATCTGAAGCATGAATCAGTTCGATCTATTGTTTCGATGTCGGTCGGAATTTCAATTGGCGGAGTCTACAATGGAAAATCAATTACCACTAAACTTGACCAGTCCTACGACGTCGTTCTCGAGCTTGTTCGACTCTTAGAAGGAAATCCTCTGTAGACAGATTTATCATCTCCAAAACATCGTTGTACAACAATGTAACCTCACTAGCATCAATCCCCTCTCTCAAGAGATGGTTCGTTTTCTTAAAAAAAATAATCCTGAAGTTTCTTTTATTTGAGTACTTGTTTCTCTTAAAATTCTGAATTTGTGTCTTGTACTTTGTTGGTAGTGATTGTTTTAGGAAATGTAGGAACTAGCATTGGTTAAGTTGGCAGTTCATTAAGTTTTATGGTTAACTAGATTCACCTTTTACAGTACAGAAATGGTAATGAATTTATGTTTATATAAGTCATAAGTGTAACATACTGTATGTTGTTGTACAATTGAAGGATTAATAAATAACTTGAGATTAGCAATGTGTATCCAATTTTTTTGGGTTGAGGAATAGCATGTCTTATAGTTTCTGTTTATCCAGAAGGTTAGTAAAAACAATTGCTACCTTGTGGCATATTTTGCATTTAGAAAAGTTAAAGTCTTGGGTGTATTTTATGTGCCAAATTTTTTTTTCCTTAATAAAATTATATTTCAGTGTTTTGTGTTACCTTGAATTGTGGAAAATGCGGAAAATATTTTTTATAAAAAGGGAAAAGATAACTTCTGTCACTTATGGACAGAAGTCATTCTCCATTATAATTATTCTAGTTCTTACTCCATATTATCTGTTCCAATCAGTACATAGACACTGTTTTTAACTTTCAATACTCAAAGTTATCACCAAAAATGCTATCTCATACCCCATATAATTATTGTACATTATACTATTTACAAAACAGAACATCGGGGTACAGTGATTTATATTAAAACATCTTTCTTGTTGGATTTTTTTGGGCTAATCCCTCAGACTAGGTGGTGCAAGGTTCGAAACTCGATAGATAAACTCGGAGCAAATTTTGCGGGTTACCTTTCATGATTTTAGATTTTTGTTGGTTTTTTATTTCAGAATATGAAATTGCATCCTCAATATAGGGGCTGAAGAATGGACAATATTGTTTAAAATTCAGATATATTTTGATGAAAGAACAAACATTGATGATTTACAAAGATGTACACTGATATTTAACATATTATCAAAAATATATAAATGTTTATTTGAATTTATATATTATATAAAATAATTTATTCGTCATGTCAAATATTTTTAATGGTAAATTAAGAAGAAGAAGAAGAAGAAGAATTATAATGAAAATTTTAAACTATGTTTAGTGTGGGGTCCATATTTAAGTGGTATAAAATAATTTATTTTGTCATAAAAAAATTATTTAAATGATTAATGTAGTTGAGTTATTTTTATAGATAAAAACATTAAGTTGAGGGATTTTATTGATACAAAATAAAATTTAATGACTAGATAATTTCTCATAGTTCAATGATCTTTTAAGATATTGACTCCTTTTTTCTCTTTCTCTGAATGATAAAGAAATTTTGTTGGGACACTTTATGTTTCCCTAAGTTAGAAGGAGGTGTTGGTTTTAAGTCCTTTTTTTTTATGTTTCTAATGCTTTATTTTGTTAATTGTGGTGGAATTTAAGAAGCAAACCATCACCATGGGGAGCCTTTGTGATTAACAAGTATTGCAAAAAGCTACACCCTGTTGTGGCTCAATGTAGAGTTGCCTCCCCCATTTGGAAGAAATTAGTTTTTGTCAGGGAGCTCATAGAACATCAAATATGGTGGAAAATTGAGAAAGAGGATGCTAGTTTCTGGTATGACAAATGGACCACCATGGGAGCTCTATATCACATCCTTCCAGAAGCAAGAGAGGAAGAAATTGAAATAAGACAATTCACTGATGCACAGGGGTGGGATGAGCAGAAGCTGAGAGGCCATCTTCCGACAGATTATGTTATTTTTATTATTAAAAAGTTGCCACCACCTAAACAAACTAGTAGAGTTGATAAGCCAGTTTGGATGCCTTAGGCCAGTGGTAACTTCTTTGTGAGGAGTGCATGGGAATATATTAGGCAGATAGATCAAGAGGAAGACAGTTTTACATATATGTGGAGTAAAAAACTACCTTTTAACCAGTCTTTTCTCATATGGAGGATGTGGAAGTTCAGAGTGCTTGTGGATGAAGTGGTGCAAAGCATGGGGATTAATCTTGTATCAAGATGTTGGTGCTGCATTCAACCTAAATCCGAGACTATTTCTCACCTTTTTCTAACCTCTTATACAACTACAAAGTTGTGGAGAATGTTTGCTAATGTTGCATGTATTAATTTAGAAGGATTGCAACTATCACAAGTGGTGATTAAATGGTGAACAAGTGATTGTTGTCCAATTTTAAAGCCACTTATGAGAGCTATACCAACTGTTATCATATGGAATCTTTGGAAAAGGAGAAACAGTCTAAAACATGGCAGCCCATCCTCTTACAATAACTTGATTTTTAGGGTCAATACAGATTTGTGGAAACTAGGGAGAACAATATATCCTAAACTACAAGATTTGCCAACAAGATGGTCCGACATTGTGGCTTGCCAGGAGAAGCATAAACCAAAGCTATGCTATCTCCCAGTGTGTTGGAAACCACCAGAAGGTATACTAAAGTGCAATATTGATGGTGCATCTAGAGGTAACCTAGGAAGAAGTTCATATGGATTTTTTCTAAGGAATTCTGTAGGCGATGTAGTCTATGCGCAAGGAAAAGAGATACAGAAGGCACTAATCTAGAGGCATAAGCAGTTGCAATAAGAGAGGCTTTAGCACGCTGTGTTACGAAAGGAGTTATGAAAATGTGTATAGAAACAAACTCAGAAGTTGTGATAAAAATTCTCACTAGAATATGGGAAGTGCCTTGGAGTATAATAGTGATAATAGAAGATATTTGGGAACTCTCTCAAGAATGTCAAGTTCAGATCCAATATGTTTACAGAGAAGGAAATACTTTGGCTGATTATTTAGCCAATTAGGCTTTTATTAATCCAGACAGAATTGTCTATAATTCTTTCACAGAGTTACCAAGTCAAGCAAAAAAAAAATGAATTTAGACAAGCAATAATTACCCAATATCAGAATCAGAACAAGAATGATAGATAGAGAAGGAGAGGGGAGAAGGGATAATGCAATATCAATCATTTCATGAATTCGAGCAGAACCAACAATTTTATCATTGAAAAAAGAAGTAATAGCCCGTGGTTTGCATTGAATTTTCAGAAAAAGAGTTACAAGAATAATTCTTCTCAACTTATAGATACAACAATAAGATGATGAAAATTTTCTCGAGAAAGTTGCAGATACAATTTCTCAGATTTACCATTGGATTTTTACATCGAAAAAAGGGGATACGACATAGATGCTATGCAAGAGAAATATGAAAGTAATCACTTTGGAACTCACCTAAGGAAGTCCCGACATCAAGATATCGATTTTGAATGGAAATGGTTGGTTGGTTGTGCTCAACTCTGCAACACCTTCTGCACTTCATTGTTGAAGATGACAAATCCTTAGAAGAAGAAAAAGGGGTGTACAATGAAGATGTAGATGGAAAGGAACATAGCATTAAAGCAAGAATTGTGAAGGTGGAGAAGACTTTACAATTTGCAGACAACATAAAGGGTTTCTTGAACCCTTCCAAAGGAAATTAGTTTTCAATTTATTTTTGCTAGTTGTTTTTTTGTTTAATTTATTCTCCAGCTACTTTTGGGCTGGTCAGACGTTTTTTGTTTCTTTTTTGAACTATTTTAGTAGTTTACATATATAAAATAGGCCCAATTGGGTCAAGTTATTTAAATAAAAAAAATAATAATTACGTTGCAGGCGAATAAAGTGTTAAAAACACCAAACAAATTGATCTCATTTGCATCAATCTCACATCTTCATTCATTTTATGATTGAGCTCCTTAGCACCATATTTACATTCACAGGTATAAAACATAAAAGTATTCAAAACTCAGCAAGTGAACTCCTAAACACAAGTTAAGAATATAGAATACGGGTACTCCTACCATCCTAACTTAACCTCCACAACTACAACATGCATAAAATTATTCCAACATAATCATTCACAAATAATATAGCACATACCTCAATAACAACGCTTCGACAATTTCAGATCAACAATACACGATATCAAGTTCACCAATCACAAGTTTCACAGAAAGGCACTCAGAAGTTCACAAATAATAAATATATGCATTGCAATTAAATCTAATATCAAGTATAGCGATGCATGTCTTACCTAGTGATATACACCCGTTGTCTCTCAGTCCGAGACCCATGGGGGACATATATGTTCATGCATCCATCGCGGCGTACGCTATGGACCTCAATAATAAAATCAGTCACGACGTGTGACACGTCCATAGATAATAGAATCTGTCGCAACGTGCAACACCTGCCTCGAATCATAATATTCGTTGTGGTGTATGACACGTCTCTCGAAATGATACATCATCTTTAATTTCTTATCCTTCCTCAATTCACATAACACTTGTCACTACCATGTTTCAGAACCAATGCAAATGACATGTTCACACAAATAATGAGGAGATGACAATTTTCATAAATAATAATGCACAATTCATAACATCACAATCGTGATACAACATCAACAATGAATCAGTAACCCTTTCAAACCATTCTCAACACATCACACATCAATAATTAATCACTTTGCCTTTTATAACCCCTTTTTCATCATTAGAATTATTCAATACGGACAAGTCAACCCATCACCAAGTCTCATTACTCCCCAACACATACCACAAGGAAATACGCGATTCTATACAATACTTAAAAAGGGTTGAGAAATCTTCTTGCCTCAAATAATTGAACAATCATTCTGGGACATGAGCCTTCCCCATTTGTTGGGCTTGCAAATTAATGCAATCTATTCAAATAAATAATCATAGTAAAATTTCAAAACTAGCAACACCCATATTACTATATGTCTAGCCTAGACTCAAAAACCCACCAAAATCTATCAGTTCCTAATCTTGATTCTAATTAACATGTCAAGCCTCATATTTCCTAATTTCAAATTAGGGTTAAGTCTCAATTCCTCCAAATGTCATAAATCTAATATTATTCATATTATAAAATGCATATAATATTTAATCATCTATCTCAATATATCAAAACTTAAATCATAATGTGATAAGCTTAAGAAAAATTTCGACGGAAATTTGGATTAGGCCGTCAGGATCCTTGGACCAGGAATTTAGCTTGCAAATTAGACTATTTTAAACAAAAATAAACATCATAATCAATTATCCTAATGATTCGCCAATCAGTGACATCATTAATCCCTATTCATTATTTATCAGCATTATCTTATTGATCACCACAAATAATTTTGTCTTATTTCTGGCCAAACAACATCAACAAACAC
>NW_006239105.1:555070-597651 GCF_000226075.1 Solanum tuberosum
CCCCCCCCCCTAATAACATTATTATACTAATGTAAGTGTCATATCCTAATTTCATATAAAGAAAAATAGCTTGAGCTTCACTTAGCTCTGACCTGAAGATGTGTGCGCCTCCACTTTGCCAGTTGTCCAATTCCCCCTCGCCTATTCCTTTCTTCTTCTTTTTTAATCTATTTTCTTTTCTAAATAAAATAATTATGTATTAAAAGTGACAAACCCTAGCAACTTATTCTAATAAATATGGGTCAAGTGGTATTAAATAAATTATGAGTTAGCCCATTGGCCACAAATTAAACAGAATATTAAAAACTAGTCGTCAATTAATTAACTATAGTTAAATGAATAGTTCAAAATTCCCAAACCAATTTCATAAATTGATCAGAAATGTCTGGGCCAACTATCGAAAGGGGTAAAATAGTAACCTTATGAAAATTTTCATAAATGACCTTCCGGATCATTACATTATCCACCACAAAAAACCATGTTCGTCCTCTAACATAATGAAGAAGAAGGAAGAATAATCGACGTTACCAAAAGCCTGAGTTATGATTTTTCAGAGTATGTATTCATCTCTCAAAGTGAGATCCTCCTTAAGACCATTTCATCAAGATCAACTACTAAGAACTAAAATTACAAATCAGGGGTGCTTACAAAGCCTAAGACTAACCCATGAACCCAATCTGAACCGAAACCCACAGGACCATAACCCAATTATCAGGATGAATCTTTTCTCACCTAACCCACAATAACATTCTGATTCAATACTGGCTACAATCATAAGTGAACCTAAACCAACCACCAAACACTCATAATGTACAAATTATCACTGATCTCATTGAGATTCCATTCACACAGCATAATCTTTCCAGGGCTTAAGTTATAAAAAAATGATATTTTGACATCAGGTACTCACCAGGTGAGAATCAAACAGATCTAACCCAAAGAAAACAAGATCAAGTAACCACCCAACAAGCGGTACACTCGAGAATGTAGAACTTCTAACAACACGATCGAAATGCTAGACCGGTAGCTGTGATTATAAACAACCCTTAAGAGCAGTAGAAATAGACCCAATGACCCCCACACTCAATCACACATAGCACAAACATGACCTTGACTATTAGATGTATATTAAAACTATCGAAAAACTATATCTATTCACTGTAGCTCGTCTATAAGTTCTCATAAATATTGTTGTGCATGTAAAATCACCGGTATAACTCTATCAAGTATAAAGTTGCCAATAGAATGAAAGGAACGATGTATTTTATTGATTGTAAACTAAGTATATATAGATTATGTACAACTTCTACAACTTCTACAACTTCTACAACAAAGAGATAACTAAGAAAAAGGTAAGACTTATCTATAACCTATATATAAGGAGGAGGTTACAACAGAGTCCTAAAGAGAAGACACTACTAAATCTGATACGTTATTACGCCCCCGCAAGTTGGTGGTGTCAACAACACCCAACTTGGAAAATTGTTGGACAAAAGAAGCTTTTGGAAGAGGTTTTGTGAGTATGTCAGCCACTTGATCAGCTGAGTGAAGGTGGTGAACTTCAATATCCTTGTTCTGAACTTGTTCACGAACAAAGTGAAAGTCTATGGCGACATGCTTCATCCTACGATGAAATATCGGATTGGAACAAATGTAAGTGGTGCTGATGTTGTCAAAGAAAACCTGTGGAACTGCCTTAAGTGAAAGCCAAAGTTCATGAAGAAGATTTGTGATCCAGTTGATTTCTGCAACAGTAGCAACCACAACTCTATACTCAGCTTCTATAGAGGACCGAGATACAGAGCGCTATTTCTTGGAGGCCTAGGAAATTGGTGTGTTGCCCATAAAAGTGATATAGCTAGAGGTAGAAGTGCGATTATTTGGATCAACAGCCCAATCTGAATCTGAATAAACAACCAAACGAGAATATAGAGCTTTGGCAATCTGTATGCCATATTGGCAGGTGTGACGAAGATAACAGAGTAATCGCTTGACTGCTTTCCAGTGAGAGTGGCATGGATTATGCATAAATTGAGAGAGCTTTCTAACAGTGAAGGCAATGTCAGGACATGTAATGGATAAGTAGTCCAACTTTCCAATTACCTGCCTATCAAGAGTACCATCAACCGAAGGATCATTCACTGAAGCTGTCAGAATTGTAGTTGAGGTCATAGGTGTAAGAGCTCGTTTACTGTCTAGCATGTCAACATCATCTAAAAGATCCATAATATACTTGTGTTGGGACAAAAAAAAAGACCAGCAGTAGAAGAGATAACCTCAACACCCAAAATATAATGGAGCTGTCCAAGGTCTTTCAACGAGAAACGAGTGGAAAGACTATCAATTATATTACTTACCCCACGAATCTGATTTCTAGTGATGATTATATCATCCACTTAGATAAGAACATAAACAGTGAATCCAAAATTATGCAAAATAAATAAGGAAGAATCAGATTGGGACTTGAAAAATCCAACAGCTAGCAAATAACTTTTGAGCTCATTGTACCAAGCTTGGGGAGCTTGTTTCAAGCCATAGAATGCTTTATTCAACTTACATACATGGGTGGAGAGACTTTGATCTTCAAAGCCCGATGGCTGCCTCATATAAACTCTTTCCTCAAGGATTCCTTGTAAGAATGCATTATTGACATCAATCTGATGGATTGGCCAGTTGTACTGCATCGCAATGGTAAGCACCAACCGAACAGTAATTGGTTTGCCTACCGGGCTGAATGTGGAATGGAAGTCTAAGCCTGGATGCTGGGTAAATCCCTTTGCAACAAGACGAGATTTATACCTGCCAATGGAACCATCAGATTTATGTTTTATACAAAACAGCCACTTGAACTCAACCATATTCATCGAAGGAGTAACTGGAACCAAATCCCATGTCCGATTTCTAACAAGTGCATCAAATTCAGCTTGCATCACTTCTCTCCAGTGCGGGTGAGGACGTTCTTGTTTGTATGTATGAGGAACAAAAGAAGAGGAGAGTTGAACATTGACACTAAACTGCTTGGGTTTAAGGCTATTTGTTTTGGAGCGTGTGACCATGGGATGGCTTGAAGTTGTCACCACGGGTGAAGAATCAGATGGAGTCAAAGCTAGTGCAGGTTGGAAAGGGTTATTGGCAGATGACTGAGAAAGTAGGTTGGTGGGAGGTATAAGGGAAGGGAGTGGTAATATTGAGGTACTTAGTTGTTGGTGATTTTTGCGTTGATAGGTGATTAATGGTCTGGGTGATGGTGGGGGCTGAGTATTATTCGGTGCTGGTGTAACTGTGTGTGGCAATGATGGAGATGATAAAGTCTGAGAATTACCTGATGCAACGGAGACACCTTCTGATCTGGTAGACATTGAGTTGGGTAGTGGAAAGTGTACAGGCAGAGCATCTGGGAGGGGATGACAAGAATAAAAACTTCATGGTTTATTAGTCACATATAGAACATCAGAACAAATTTCCCAAGCGATATCAGTGCTCTGTTGGATTTTTAGATTCGAAAAAATATTATGAAAAGAATAGGTGTCTTCCAAAAACTGAACATCCCTAGATAAGTACGATTTATTTTTTACGGGATCAAAGCATTGGTGGCAGTAATGTTTATTAGAAAACCCTAGATATACACAAGGAGTCGATTTTGGCTCTAACTTATTTTTGGCATACGGTTTAAGCCATTGGTAACATAAACAACCAAAAACTCTAAGTGATTCATACTTTGGAGCCTCGTGAAATAAAATTTCATAAGGGCATTTATTTTGTAAATTTGGAGTGGTTAGACGATTTATAAGGTAGACTACTTGGTGATAGGAAAAACTCCAAAAAGATGAGGGCAAGGAGGCTTGATGCAACAAGGTTTTGGCAGCCTCAACTACATGCTTGTGTTTGCGTTCAACTGATGCCACTCTTTGAGGCGTGTATGGTGGTGTCACTAAGTGTTCAATACAATGAGTTTTGAGATATGAGGATAAACCTTGGAACTCACCACCACCATTAGTATAGAGAGACATAATTTTGGCTTGAAATTGACGCTCAAGTAAGGGATGTAAATCTTGAAAGACATCAAGAACTTCCTTTTTTGATTTTATAGTGAACAACCACATGTATTTCGTGTACTGGTCAACAAATAAGGCATAATATCTCTTGTTATCAATTGACAAAACAGGAGATGGCCCCCATAAATCAGTATAAATTATTTGCAATGGTCGTTGACTTTGTAATGAATTTTCAGAAAAAGGTAACCTATGCATTTTATTAGAATAACACAAATTACAAACGGAAGCGGTTCTAGAATGTGAAACTGGAAGAGAAAATTGATGTAAAATCGTGTTTAAAGTACGATGATTAGGATGGCCTAAATATCGATGCCACAGCTGTAGAGGAATGACAACATTGCATTGAGGTGTATGATGTGCACTGCCCAACGGCCACTCATAAAGCCCATCTCGATTCTGTCCGCGAAACAGAGGCACCCTCGTACTCAGATCCTTCACACAATAAGAAAAAAGAAAGAATTCAATGGATGTATGGCTATCGCGATAAAATTTGGAAATATAAAGAAGATTATTTTTTATAGAATGAGAACATAAAGTATTGAGAAGCTTAAGTTGTTGATTCGATGCACTTAAGTTAGTGTTACCGGTATGAGATACTGGAATGGTGTTACCGTCCCCCATTGCTATCTCCTCTGGACCGTGGTAGGTGTGCACATCAGTGAAGTTTTGCGCATTAGAGGCCATATGATGAGTGGTGCTTGTATCAACAATCCAAGGAGCCTGTTGAGTTGGAAATCGAGCAGCATAGTTTTCCCGGGCTTGTATGTGATCATGTGATTGTGATCTGCAAACCTTAGTAGAATGACCAGGACGGTCACATAACTGACACTTCAATGTATGGTCAAAACGCTGTTATTGGTTATTGTTGGCAGTACGCCATGGTTATGCACGCCTTGACTGGTTGGTGTTAGGGGAATTTGCATTTGAACGCCTATTAGAGGTGTTTCCTTGGCGAGGATGCATGTTTGTTTGCTGTGTAAGAGCAGCAGTAATGGGTGTTGAGAGTGGCTTCTTTGATTCTTCATGCTTGACGGAATGTTCATGGTCAAGTAACTTCTCATAAAGTTCTAGATAAGAGATAGTAGATTCTCTTGCACGAATAGAAGCTGATATTTCACGGAATTCAGGTCCAAGTCCAGTGAGGATTTTGACAATCATTTCCTCATTGGACACATGAGCTCCAGCACTGGAAAGTTCATCATAGAGAGATTGAACCTGGTACAGATAATCAGCGACATGAAGGGTTTCTTTTGCGAGGCGACCCAGACGATTGTGACCACACATAAGCATGGACAGTTGTGCTTTCCAAAGGAAAAAATTGTGGCTGCCAGTTAATTTGATTGGTAACTGGGTGACAAGATTAAACTGAACAATCGTTGTATTGGCATCGGAGTTGGTTACAGTGAGGTTTGGGGCCATTTTGCTAGGAAGGGTGGGAGGGTTTCTCAACAGAAATTTACTCGTGAGAGTTAATTGTCTCTTGATACCATATAAAGTATAAAGTTGCCAATAAAATGAAAGGAACGATGTATTTTATTAATTGTAAACTAAGTATATATAGATTCTGTAGAACTTCTACAGCAAAGAGATAAACTAAGAAAATGGTAAGACTTATCTATAACCAGAGGAAGTTACAACAGAGTCCTAAAGAGAAGACACTACTAAATCTGATGCATTATTAACTTCAACTATCCCAAACAACAACAAATCTTTAATAACTGAAATGAAGTATCCCAAGGATGCCACCCTACCATGAGGACAATCGCAGGATCAGTACACCTGATCCACCACTGGGGATTCACCTATAGATATGAAAACATGTGTGGCATAAGCAGTAAATCATACTCCAAATAATGTCCAAAACGAGGATGATGGTCACATAAAAATGTACAGAACCAAGGTCGAATAACAAAAGATACTCCTTCCATAGTGTCCATAGCAAACACTTCCATTCATCTGGCTCTATTTCCTTCATTTTTAGCCACCTGTAATCAACCGGTTTGGTCCTTTTTACAATCGTACACATACTGGATTTATTAAAACCCCACATACTTCTCACAGTACTCCACTGAAGCCAACATACTTAATACTAACAAATATCATAACCATACCGACCATTTACCTTACTCTCAAATCGTCATGACTAGAATCAAAGTTTTCTTAGAAAACACATTGCCACCTTCAAAAATTTCAAACTATGGTTCATTCTCTTTCCATTTAAGCATCCCATGATATATATGGGTCCCACCCAAGGCTGATAGCCCTAATTTTAAATCTGATAGTTCTTTTCATCAATATAAAACTATTGAATCATGTTCAGTGTCAACTCCACGCAATCATTCACATACCAAGTTTCAATTACCATTCAAACCATCATATACCTCATTCCAAAACTTGGAGAAATTCTGGTCACCCCCGATAATTTTGTATAGTATGAGCATAGAATCTATATTTACCATCAAGTTCTTATATAACACATCATGATAGTTTGCATAGTTCCATCAACAAAGTAGTTTCAATCTCCTTGAAATCCTCATTAACCATGTAGAACCGTAGGTTCATACTGTTGCACATCCATAAGTTACCTACCATAATTTGAAAAATCAAGTCCGACATAACCATATAGAATCTTTCACACATCATTTTTTTTTTCACCCAAACAAAAACTCAATCTGCATAAAAATTGATGATAAACCCCTAGTAAGTCTGTGCCAAACCAGTTCACATCTCACAGTCATATGTGAGCTTATAGGTAAAAGTCAATACAACTTGAACTACAAACAAAGGGTTTGTACGAGAGGTTATATTCCTTCACTTTTCTTAAATTCTTCCCTTGATGCAAATTATAAATATCTTGAACTTCTCAATACACGAGACTCTTGCTCTTTTCACTAACTTGCTTACTAATCTTATCCTTTGACTAACAACCCATGAAATTTTACCTTATACTCTGAACCAACACTTTTAAGTAAAATTTTATTTTAGGTTCTTTAACAATAAAAATAAACAAACTTTACGATCCAACCGTGCACAAGTCCTTTGAAATGCTCAATACTCAATGTGATAGATCATTTCTTACATTACCAATCCACACCTTGACAAACATACTACCACAAACATAGACTTACAATGAAAGACTTAAATTTGGATTTCAACCATACCAGTTACCAACTCAAAATTACAAAAAAACTTATCACCACACTCGAGCCGAACGCCTATAGACTTCTTTCTCAAATCTTATCCAATAGTTTTTTTAACCCATATGAATGAAACATAATATTATCACCTTCACCAGAGCAAAAGAGATAGAACTATGTGTCACTGAACCTAATTCTGCACTCCCTCTGAAGATACATTTTTGACCCTTGCAATGAGATCATTAATCTTGCCTACTTTCGAAGGCTACACTAAATTCCACTAATTCTTTACATTATGACTCTATATCCTTTCGATTTCATTTGAGTGGTTTCCTAATATGTCACGACCCGCACCTACACCCTGGATGTGGCCGGCACTCGATAACTATTGTTGGTCCCAAAGCGAACCCTCAACCTGGCTAGCTACAAGTGAAAGACTAACTCATACATACAAAAGATTAAAACTGAATTAATTTCAATAAACTCAAATACTCAACTTTTTTATAAGTTTGTACAATATTCAAAATAAAAGTAAATACAAAAACTCCTCAACTATGTCAATCTATGAAGCCTCTACAATTACATAAGGATATCGGGACAAGACTCGCGACATCTCAAAACTACTAATTGTAAGATAAAGGTGAAGTCCTCCTGAATATAAGAAGGCTCACTAAAGCTGACTGGAATATCATATGACCCCAACGAAAAGCCTATTGATGATCCTGAATACATGTATCAACATCATGAAACGATGCAGGCCAAATGGCTCAGTACATGGAATGTACGAGCATGTAGAGGGAATTCTAAAGCAGAAACATAAGCTTGAACTGGTGGAAAAGAAACATACTTACCTCTTCTGAGCTCACTTAACTCAACTCAACTCAGAGAAAATCGGGCTCAACTCAATAATAAGATACTCAACTCAGTGAAACATAGTTCAAGTCAACTCAGAGAAAATAGGGCTCAACTCAATAATAAGATACTCAACTTAGTGAAACATAGTTCAACTCTGATTACTCAAAAGATAAAGCAACAATAAAAGATGCAATATATGGAAAGCTTTTAAAAATAGTTGATAACAACTTAATATATTGAAGAATACAATAATAACTCAATTTGTATATAAAAATACAATATAACTCTATGGGAGTTCTCTAACCGACAACTATAACTATGAGCTATGTGATGATACAACGTCTAGCCTACACTGCCAGAACTGACCTATACTTTGTCGAGGTATAGAACTTACTAATAAGTGGATCCACTAGTCTATGCTAAAAGTATTAAGGAATCATCTAAAAAGTATAACCCTTTGTACCCACGTTGGCTACATGGTTTATAGGGGATGTGAGTTGTTAGAACTCTCCCCCATATCGGTGCTCAATAATACTCCCAAAATATATCTAGATCATATGTTTAAAAATACATAACTCTTTCTATGTTTTAAGATTATTACTCAAAAATCCCTCTTAAAAGAGATGATACTCAAACTGCTCAAAATTCTTTTGGAAAGCTCAGTTTCCTCCTCCTTTAAATGTGAAAACATTTACTCTTCGAAATACTTAGTTCCCATATATTCATTTTGAAAAAAAAGAACTTAACTCTACTCTTTCTCAAACTCAAGTGCTCAAGTCTTAAAACAAGTTTAAAGCGATTGTAAAAGACATCTCAAAATAAGGTTCATGCCGAATTATGGGCGTGAACGACTCACTTCAAGGTTTTCAATAACCATACATAGAACTCAATACTTGGAACTCAAGAACTCAATGATACTACTCATCTAAAAAATGCTCGACTCAGAGGGTTCATGCGAAATTATGGGCATGAACAACTCAACTCAAGGACTTTATCATACTACTCATTTCAGGAATGCTCAACTCATAGGGTTCATGCGGAATTATGTGAGCATGAACAACTCAACTCAAGGACCTTCATGGGTAACACGTAATAGTCCCACTATTAGAAAAATGACCTCAAAAGGGTTAGGAACTCAATACTCAAGACTTAGAACTTGAAGATAGTACTCCTCTCAAAGATACTCAACTTATGGAGTTCATGCAGAACTTATGGGCATGAACGACTCGACTCAAGGATCTGCATAACAATATGGAACCCATGTAAATGACTCTTCTCATTCTCATACTTACTTCCTCAAAACTTAGCTCAAATCTATAGTTGATCTCAAAGGATTCATGATATAACTCAAAGACTTTCTTGAATTATTATCTTAACTCTTTCTTTATTTGAATTATGAATTCAAGACTTATGATTCATGATATGAAGGATCTCCATGATAATGTAGACTCAAGAATACATTCCCCTCATTCTCATACTCACCTACTCAAGTCTTGAAACAAGTTATTAGAAATTATAGAAGACTCCTCAGAAGGACGCAAAGGAACTTTCTCAAAATGTTTGAAAGAACTCTCAAGACTTTACTCTTAACTCTATCTTGAATTTGAATTATGAATTCAACGTTATGATTCATGTTATGGATGATTTCTAGGTGTTTTAGAAGTAGTTTAGAGTGTTTGGAATCAACAGGGAGTAAAGGTACACTTTAAAAAAACTTAGGCGGGTAAAACGACGGAAAAATGGTGGGGGCAGGCAACCCTGGCGCACTGCTGGCGTGGAATGCCAGCCTTTAAAATTTAGAGAACACTTCCTGGCGCACTCCTAGGGCACCGCTCCAGCCCCCTCTAGCGCATGCCCTGCCCCTCTTCTTCGATTTTTGGCTCTAATTCACGTAGAATCGAATGGTTTCTTCCCAACTTACATAGATTCGAATACCTAACATAAGTACACAAAAATCTACTAAAAAAAAACTCTCGAACTCCTAACTTTCATCTCAAGAACTCATCGAAATCCCAACAACACAAGATTTAGAACGAAACTTCAAGAACACTTATCAAGAATTCATCAAGAACTTAGATTGCTCAATATTTATGGATATATTCGCAAAAGAAACTCATGATTGGCGTGCGGGTGAACGAACCCAACACTATGGAAGCTTACATACCTCAAAGAACTAGGTTCTTGGCGAAATCTAGAATTTCTTGAATGAACGCTTGGAATTTTGACCTTTTTCTCCTCTTTTCTCTTCTTGAACTACCCTAACTGTAATTTAAAAATAACTAAAACTGATTCCAATTAGTTTAGACTCCTAAAACCTTACCAGAAACGCTTAAATCCGATTGAATAAGGAAAAGACCAAAATATCCCTCATATTTTCGGGTAACTTTCCTTATTTGGACAACCTGACTTCAGAAGAGCACATCTCCCTCATACGAGCTCGAAAATTAGCAAACTCGGCGGCGTTGGAAAGAGGATTCCAAGACCTTTCATTTGATATCTTATGGGTCTCCTAACTCATCCTGTGCTAAAAGTTATGGTCATTTGAAGTTGACCCAAAACTTTAAAAAAACTGAGGAATGACTTGAATGAATTCTCTTTAATTCTTTTTGGAACTCAAGATGCTATATCTAGTAACCCAACCTTAATACTTAAGAAATTTTAAATTCTCGGTAAAATCTTACTCACAATGAAACATGGTTCGAGTCTTAGTTAAAAATAAAATAAAAATCTGTGGTGTTACACAACATCTCATACATTTTCCTATACCACCACACTACTCCCTAAATAGTAGCAAACCACAACCTTAGATACTCACAAGTCGTGATTACCATACAAAATTCATTTAACCTACAAACCTTATCATAAAGTCGCATCCTATTCTTAATCCAGCACGAAGACTTATTACCATTATGTTCAATAGATGTTGTCATACACATGAAGTCAATATTATCATTGACATGACACCTTAGACTCAATCATATTAGCCAAATTCAAAGGACTAACTCAATTTTATAGACACTTTTTTTTCACTAAAATCATCAATTACCTTCACGCAAGTATACTCTTTGGGACTTTCTGTACCCATAAGCTTATCATTCCGATATCGTTACAGTCCCTTGGAGCTTACGATGAAATCACCCATCCTCATCTAGCATTCTTGAGATACACTTTACAACCAACCTAAACGCATTAATACCCTACCAAAGATCCACCACCAAAATTTCTCTTATAAACAATGCTTAACCAATTCGTCCATAGTAACAAGCTAGTGGTTTTCTCAAATATGAATGCAACATCAAATCTCATTATACGAGCATGTGATACAACTGATAACTCCTTAAGTAGTTATATTCACGCTTAATAGTTGACGTATCCATTTCCATATACCACTAATACCACATCGTGAAAGTCCGTTAGATCCACCACTAGAACACATCACACCTACCGAGAAGATTGTACCCAAATAGCTCACACATTTCTACCCGTTGAGTAGTTGTAGTACATTACCAGATCTATTTGGTCTCTAGCACAACACATTATGCATTCTTTCATAGATCAGGTCAATAGCCTAAATAACACTCCATAAGTCTAATCAAGTAAGCATAAATACCATTGTAGTAGTCGTTTCATGACCCTCTTTGACATGCACTCAATCTATGAAACTATAGTAGATATTCTGATCACAATTGGCGCAACATCATTGTCATCATTTGCTAAGCAACCCATATATGTTGTGACCACTTTACTAACTGTAGTTTCCAAAGTTACCACATTCATTAACTAGCAATCCCTTTAATCATTCTTCTTTGAATTATCGAACCACTCCAAATATCGTATATGCCACACAAAATATTGTTCGTGTTGATGGGTAACTAACCCAAAATAGATAATATGCTCATGAAGTATCTCAAACCATTGTTTAACCTCATCATTCAGATATCCTCAAAATTCTTCGTCAAGCCATCACCTAACTCACCTTCTCAAGTCACTGAACATTCTGAATATGACCACAAAAACTTTCCATAAGTCTATCATTTCTGAACCAAATCTAACCTCTAATCCATACACGACACCAACTACTCGCATGAAGAACCACACACAAGTCATCACTATAAGTGAGAGAGTGAAATGAAGCGATAATAATCAAAACAATCAAAGGAAGCATGATAAAGATTCAAGAAGTGAAGATTTTTCCTGAAAGTTACCATAGCCTCTCGAAGATATCCAATAGACTTCTCTGCGCTGAGCCTCGAGAGTCTACTAGATTTGGTGTGTGAACGCATCAGACCTATGAACCTGGGCTCTGCTACCATTTTGTCACGACCCAAAAATGGATGTGATGACAATCGTCTTATTCCACCAAGACAAGTCAGTCTAAAGCCCAACTATTATGATAAAATACGAAAATACAATAAAAATAAAAGTTTATTACACAATTACTAATGCGAATAATAAGTCAACTTAACTAAATCCCCAAAACCTAGTTGCCACATGCATAAGCCTCTATTGTTATTGTATAACAATAGATTTAAAAAAAAATATGTAAGTCTCAAATGATATTGTTTCTAGAATAGAACAACATCATAAATAGGAGTGAAAAGGTCTGCTGAGATGACAATTAACTACCTCACATATCTCTATGGGAAACCTCGGTAAAGAAGATAAGAGAGAGTATTATGAAGATCCGGGCTCATAACCTACACAAATGTAGAAGTAAGGGGAGAGCACCAAACCAAACGGTACTCAGCAAGTGAACTCCTAAAAACAAGTTAAGAATATAGAATACGAGTACTCCTACCACCCCAATGAAAATACATAACTACAACCAGCATACAACTAGTCCAACCTAACAGTTCACAAATAATAAAACACATAGCTCAATGACAACACTTTGACAATTTCAGATCAACAATACACGATATCAAGTTCACCAATCACAAGTTCCACAGAAAGGCACTCACAAATTCACAAATAATAAAGATATCCAATACAATGAAATGTAATGTCAAGTATAGTGATGCATGTCTTATCTAGTGATACACACTTACTGTCTCTTAGTCCAGGAACCATTGGGGACATATTTATCCAAGCATCTCTCGCGGTGTGTGGCATGACCCTCAATAATAAAATCCACCGCGGGTGCAACACGTCCCTCAATAATAGAATCCATCATGACATGTGACACGTCCTTCAAATCATAACATCCGTCGCGGCGCACAATACGTCCCTCGAAATAGTACATCCTCTTTAATTTCTTATTCTTCCTTAATTCACATAACACTTGTCACAACCATATCTTCGAACCAATGTAAATCACATGTTCACACAAATAATGAGAATATGATCATTTTCATAATAATGTACAACGCACAACATCACAATCGTGATACAATATCAACAATGAATCAGTAACCCTTTCAAACCATTCTTGTCACATCACATACCAATAATTAATAACATTTTCTTTTATCACCAATCTTTCATAATTAGAATTATTCAATATGGACAAGTAAAACCATCAACAAGTCTCGTTACACCCCAACACACACGACAATGAAATACACAATTCTATACACTTTAAAAGGGTTGAGAAATCCACTTGCCTCAAATATTCGAACAATCACTATGAGACTTGAGCCTTCCCCTTTCGCTGGGCTTCCAAATTAATGCAATCTATTCAAATAAAAAATCATAATAAGATTTTGAAACTAGCAACACCAATATTACTATATGTCTAGCCTAGACCCAAAAGCTCACCCAAATCTATAATCAAGTTCCTAATCTTGATGCTAATTAACATGCCAAGCCTCATATTTCCTAATTTCAAAGTTACAGTTAAATCTCAATTTCTCCAAATGTAATAAATATAATATTATTCGTATAATACATTACATCTAATGATTAATTGTTTATCTCAATATATCAAAACTTGAATCATAATGTGATAAGCTTAAGAAATTTTTCAATGGAAATCTGGATTAGGCCGTCAGGATCCTTGGACCAGGAATTCAACTTGCAAATTGACCTATTTTAAACAAAAATAAACATAATAATCACTTATGCTTAATGATTCACCTATCATTGGCATCATTAATTCCTATTCACTATTTGTTAGCATTATCTTATTGACCACTACAAATTATTTTGCCATATTT
The DNA here is from genome assembly GCF_000226075.1 of Solanum tuberosum. Lineage (NCBI taxonomy): Eukaryota > Viridiplantae > Streptophyta > Magnoliopsida > Solanales > Solanaceae > Solanum > Solanum tuberosum. The sequence continues at coordinate 569,273 of NW_006239105.1, forward strand.
CTGGCCAAACAACATCAACAAACACGTAAAGACATTCACCTGTTTGCCCCTTAATAACATTATTATACTAATGTAAGTGTCATATCCTAATTTCATATAAAGGAAAAGAGTTGGAGCTTCACTTAGCTTTGACCTCAAGAAGTACACGCCTACCCTTTGCCAGTCGTCCAACTCCGCCTCGCCTATCCCTTTTTTCTCTCTTTTATTTTCTAAATAAAATAATTATGTATTAAAAGTAGCAAACCCTAATAACTTATTGTAATAAATACGAGTCAAGTGGTAAAAAATAAATTATGGTTTAGCCCACTCGTCACAAACTGAATTAATTATTTAAAAGATATCCGTCTTTTAATTAACTCTAGTTAGACGAATAGTTCAAAATTTCCAAATCACCTTCACAAACTGATCAGAAATGACTCGGGGGAAATATTGGAAGGGATAAAATGGTAACCTTATGATAATTTCCGAAAATGACCTTCCGAGTCATTACAGTATAGGTAAGACAACTCTTGCAAAAGAAGTTTATGATGATTCATATATTCGTTCTCGATTTGATAAACATGCATGAGTCACTATCTCCCAAGAATACAATGAGAGACAAATGCTTCTCGAAGTTGTCTCTTCAATAACTGGAAGCAATCAAGAGATAAGTGATGATCAACTATTGGAGATTATGTATAGCGGTCTTAAAGGAAGTATATTTCTAATTGTTATAGATGATATTTGGAGTACTGAGGCTTGGGACAAAAATTCAAAGAATATTTCCAAACGATGACCTTAAAAGTCGATTTCTGTTAACCACTTTATTCAAGCATGTTGTTGATTATGTCAGTTGTCTTGATTTTCCATATCATTGTAAATCTTTTCTAAGTTTTGATGATAGTTGGAATCTATTCACCAAAATATTATTCAAAAAAGATCCATGTCTGTCTCACTGAAAGAGAGAAAGAGAAGATAAATATGATAATAGAGAGATAATTCGGAGAAAGGGAGCAAATCATTTCTTTCAGCAAAAGCTTACTACATATATAGATACATAAAGTGGTGTCAAATCCCCTAAATCCTGTAAATTGACTCCTTGTTTTGTGCTTAAATCAAGCTCCACCACATATTACAATATCTTCTACATTCTAGAACTTTGTATTAAAATTAATTCAAAAGTTATAACAAAAATATCAAGACAAAAGTACTAACATGACAACATTTAGCATCATAGCAACCTTCATCACTCCTCCTTGATGCAAGTGCTGCTGGATATTCCAAGCTTAGCTCTAAGAAGCTCAAATCTTTGTTCTACAGAGCCTTTGTAAAAATGTCATCTAGTTGATCTTCACCACAACAATACAAAACATGCACTTCATTTTCCCTTTCAGCTTCTCGAATGGAATGGTATTTGATTTTAATATGTTTAGTATTTCCATGAAAGACTGGATTTTGATATCACAAAGGACTTCAGTTGCTTTGCTTGGATGAAACCACAAGTCAATCAAGATTTTTCTCAACCATAAAGCTTGATTAATAGCACCGGAGGCAGCAACATACTCCGCTTCAGCTATTGATTGAGCTACACACCCTTGCTTCTTTGTGCACCAACAAATGACACCTGATCTGAGAGTGAAATAATATCTTGAAGTGCTTTTCAAATCGTCTTGCGACCTAGCCCTGTCACTATCAGTAAACCCCAACAATTTCATAGATGTGGCTCTTTTATAAAAGACACTATAATCAATTGTGCCTCGAATGTACCTCAAAATTCCTTTGGCTGCTCTGAGATTAGTTTAAGTTGGTAAATGCATAAACCTTGATAGCACACTTGTTGCGTACATAATATCAGGCCTCGTGGCTGATAAATACAACAAGGAACCAATCAAACTTCTATATATTGAAGCATTAACCAAACCAGTCTCATCCTCCTTCATCAGTTTCTCTCCTTGAACTGTAGGCGTACTTACTAGTTTGCATTTGTCAAGACAAAACTTTTTCAATATTTCGGTAGCATATTTCTTCTTAGAAACGATGATTCCTTGAGAAGATTGATTCACCTCGATTCCCAGGAAATAGGTAATTTTTCCCATATCATTTTATTCAAAGACCTTCAGTTGCTCCCTGAAGTTTGTGATAGACTGTGTGCTGCTGCCAGTCACCAACAGATCATCAACATAGAGATAAACTATTAGAAAATCATCATTTTGAAATCTAATATACAGGGTTGCTTCATTACAACTTCTCTTAAACCCCAAATTCAGTAAGTAGCTACCGATTTGTGCATACCAGGCCCTAGGTGCGTGTTTCAAGCCATAAAGAGCTTTTCTTAGAAAATATACTTGGTCTCCAGCCCCTCTAAAACCTTTAGGCTCTCTACATAAATTTTCTCTACAAGGTACCCATTAAGGAAGGCAGACTTAACATCTAATTGAAATACTTGCCAACCTTGGTGTGCTGCAACTGCAAGTAGCAATCTAATGGTATCAAACCTTGCAACTGGTGAAAAGGTTTCATGAAAATCAATTCCATGTGGTTGCACATAGCCCTTTACAACCAGCCTTACTCTTTACTTGTTGAGTGTTGCATCTGAATTAAGCTTAATCTTTGAACACCCATTTAGCTCCAAGAGTCTACTTGTTAAGAGGCCTATGTAACACCCCGTATCCTAGACAGAGCAAATTGCAGATTTCTGAAGTTGCAGGTGCCAACGACAGGCACCACCCATGGTCTGTAGGGTGATCAACGGATCGTAGGTAGGGTCCGTGGATGGCCACCTGTAGCACCTCTCAGAAACAGTCCAGAAAAATATCTAAGGATCGACCCAAGGTCGGACCAACGGATCGTAGGTCAGACCACAGGCCGTGGATCAGACCCCTCAACAGCCCCTCTTTGAAGCCAGTCAACGGTTAACAGGACGGTCCGTCAGTCAGTCCGTCGATTGGCCCCGATAGCTTTTAAGCCAGGGGTTGTTTGGTCTTTTCCATATGCGTTGGACCCCTAAACTACGTCGTTTAACCCCTAAACTACGTCATTTTAGTCAGTTTTAGCCTTGTAACTTAATTAGAACTTACGCTAGTCAACTCATTCTCCAAAAAATCATCAAGTTGAAGAAAAAGAAGGAGAAAGAGTCAACCAACCCTCTCCAAGAATGCATCAAGGTTTCCTTCAGTTCCAGCCACGAAATCGAAAGATTTCTCTGTGAATTTCGTCACCAGGTAAGTGGGATTTCACTAGTGGGTTCCCTTCACCCATTAGGTCCCTGTAATTCACTAATATTCTTGATTCTCTATTTGATGTTAGACCTAGGGTTTCTAGAATCTTATAATTTATGTTGTGATTCAGTTGTTAGACTAATCCAAATCAGATTATCATGTTTTCGTAGAATTATTGCTTAGTTCTTTGCATAAAAACTCAGAACCCTAGTTGTGTATATTCATTTAGTTCATGGATTACACTTGCTAGGTCAGTTTATTCAGATATACATGCCTCAGTTAAGAATGTTTAATTATCAATACATTAATGTTGTATTTTCAGTAAGCATGCCAGTATTTTGATCTATTCAGTATTACAAACCTTCATTTATAATGTATTATTTACATAATCAGTTGGGAGTAGGCTTAGTACCGAGTGGACTAAGGGTCAGTCACCCTCATAGGCCCAGAACTACGTATCCCCATAGGCTTATAAGTCCCCTATGTGGGCATCAGTGTAGTGATCATGTCAGTCATGCCTCTATACCTCTAGTAGGGTATATTGGGTCCTCTTGATGGGGCGTATACATCGGACTCCATGTTTAGCTCACGTGGTTTTATATCGGTTATTAGTAGCTCCCACAGTCAGATTGTATTGCATCGACCATGTTACCAGTTATAGTACAATATATTTAGTTTCAGCATGTTATAAACTTGGTCGTTGCATTCAGTTTAGTTCACACTCAATATTTTCAGTATAGTTATCATGCTCATCTTATATCATTGTTCAGTTAGCTTTGTTCAGTTATGTAAATTGTTTAGCTTATTTCTATCATGCATGCTCAGTACCTTTCAAGTACTGACTTATACTCTACACTACATCTTCTTGTGATGTAGGTTCTTCCTTAGCATTCAGATCACGCATAGATCGGTTCTCGATCTCAAGTTTAACAGCATCAGTGGTGAGTCCTCATTCTTCGAGGATGATTGACATGATTATCTTTCTACTTTCAGTCTTTAGTTTCAATTTTGCTAGATTTAGCTGGGGCCTGTCCCAGCATCTCTAGTCAGTAGAGGCCTCATTTCAGACATAGTTAGATTCAGTTTTAGCTTTGGAGTTTGATATTTCAGTTGTCATTAAACTCATAGTTTATTTATGCAAATAGGAATGGGTATTCCCCATCATTTAAGTTTTATGATGATTTACGCTTCAACACAGTACTTTCTTAATTCAGTATCTTTAAGTATGCTTATGATATGACATCAGGGTTAGCTTAGGGTCACTCGTGATCCTAGGTCCCGTGTCTGCACCTTAGGGATAGCTTCGGGGCGTGACAAACTTGGTATCAGAGCATTAGGTTCAAGAGTCCTAGGATATCTGAAAAGCCGCACTAAGTAGAGTCATTTTCATAGGTGTGAAGTGCACCACATATAATGAGAGGGAGGTTACGAAGTGTTTTAGGAAAACTTCACTTTCTTGCCTAATCTTATCGTGCATAAGGTATGATCCAACTTCTCATTTCTAATTCGATGTTATGAACTTAAAATCATGCATCCTTGTAGAAGCTTACTCAAGGAATGCTAATGCACGCAATACTAACGCAGTTCCTCTAGTCCCAGACCTAGAGGTTTCGAACGCAGAGTTTCAGAATGCGATTCATCTTTTGGTTCAGAGTGTAACCAACCAGAACAATTAGCAAGTTCGAGTTCCTACTAATAGAAATGGTGGATCAGTGGCAACTAGAGTTCAATATTTTTTTAGGATGAATCCTCCCGAGTTTTTAGGTTCGCAAGTTTGTGAGGACCCACAAAACTTCATTGATGAGGTTAAGAAAATCTTTGGAGTGATGTAAGTGACTCGTAGTAATAGGGTGGAATTGGCATCCTGCCATCTTAAGGATGTGGCTCACATATGGTTCACTCAGTGGAAAGACAACAGGGGCTACTTTGTCTTTTGTAACTCTCTTTATAGCAGTAATCTTAGGTGTCAGTCCAGAAACTCTTTTAGAACCCTTCTCAGTCTCTACTCCAATTGGTGAACCAGTCATAGCTACACGGGTATACAGAAATTGTCTTGTCACAGTCTCTCAAAAAGTCACCTCAGCAGATCTTGTAGAGTTAGAAATGGTAGACTTTGCTATCATTCTAGGCATGGATTGGTTACATTCCTGGTATGCATCAATCGATTGTAGAACTAGGATTGTTCGTTTTTAGTTTCCAGACGAGCCAATCTTAGAATGGAAGTGTAGTAGTTTAGCGCCTATTGGTCGATTCATTTCTTATCTTAAGGTAGAAAGATGATCTCTAAGGGTTATCTATATTATTTAGTTCGGGTTAAGGATTCAAGCTCCGAAGCCCAACTCTGAAGTCAGTTCCAGTGGTAAATGAGTTCCTAGAAGTGTTTCCAAAAGATCTTTTTGGAGTTCCTCCCGAAAGGGAAATCGACTTTGGAATTAATCTCCTTCCAGATACCTAGACTATTTCTATTCCTCCTTACAGAATGGCTCTAGTTGAGCCTAAGGAATTGAAAGAGTAGTTGAAAGACCTTCTAGATAAGGGCTTCATCAGACCTAGTATTTTCCCATGGGGTGCACCAGTGTTGTTTGTGAAAAAGAAAGATAGTTCCCTCAGGATGTGCATTGATTATAGACAGTTGAAAAAAGTCACAATCAAGAATAAGTATCATATCCCCAGGTTTGATGACTTGTTCAACCAACTTTAGGGTGCTAGTCATTTTTCGAAGATAGACCTCAGATCCGATTATCATCTGCTCAGAGTCAGAGATAGTGACATCCAAAAATAGCCTTCAGAACTCGGTATGGTCATTATGAATTTGTAGTTATGTTGTTTGGACTAACCAATGCTTCTGCAGCTTTCATGGATTTGATAAACAGTGTTCAAGCAGTATTTGGACTTGTTCGTTATCATCTTTATTGATGATTTCCTCATTTACTCTAGGAATGAGGAAGAAAATGCGACTCATTTGAGGGTTGTCCTGTAAACTCTCAAAGATCGCCAGTTCTTTTTTAAGTTTAGCAAATGTGAGTTTTGGTTGCAATTAGTTGCTTTCCTTTGGCATATTGTGTCTAGTGAAGGGATCCGAGTGGATTCTCAGAAAATAGAAGCAGTGAGACAATGGCCCATACCTACCTCTCCTAGAGATATCAGAAACTTCTTGGGTTTAGTGGGTTATTATAGAAGGTACGTGGAAGGATTTTCATCCATAGCTTCTCCATTGACTAATTTGACATAGAAAAAAGTTAAGTTTCAGTGGTCAGATCAGTGTGAGAAGAGCTTGTCAGAACTGAAACCTAGGTTGACTACAACTCCTCTTTTGACTCTACTAGAGGGTTAAGACGGTTATGTGATCTATTGCGATGCATCTAAAGTCGGCCTAGGTTGTGTGTTGATACAGCGATGTAAGGTTATAATGTCACGACCCAAGGGTACCCCCTAGACGTAACAAGGCACACAATCCCCCTAAAGGCACCATGTAAGCCATTTCACTATGGTAGCTATGCATGAAAAACCTTGAAACATGCTGAAAAGAAGGACATTTTAGTTGAAGACTATGCAATTTACCAAGTTTAAGAATCATCATAAAAATAAGTGCAAATCATCAGACACAAGTATATTCAACATATTGATCATCATGCCATAATGGAAACATACCATAAATACCGTTAAAGCCTCCTTGTGCAATGTATGAATAAGATCCCATACTCCTACTCGTACTAAGGAAAAATTATTGAGTAACTATAGTGCATAACTCATATTCTAGTTCATTTTATCATAGTGAGATTAGCTTTAACCGACATATACCATGAGAGCTTAATCATGGAATCCCGTGTCTACCCCACACCGAAAAAGGGTTGTCCTACTTGCCTAAGGTAGAACAAAACTATTAGCTTAGGTGGATCCACTAGCTAAAGACCTATGAGGGCACATAGTTTATGGGATAAGGGGATTGCTACTAGAAAACCCGGCCTCTACTAACGTGAGGGCTTCCATCCCAAGAGATTGTTCCTAGAAACCCGACCTCTACTATCGTGATGGCATCCATCTCATACTATCCACTCAGTGCTAAGCATCATTCCCATTGAGTTTATATTAATTCTTGACTTAAATTGATAATTATGGAAGAGTGTCTTGACCCTCTATCCAACAAACTCATGCTAAAGCTCCTAGATTTAATAGGTGAGACAAATCTTGAAACCTAAGAATCACTATATGTGACAAACCTTTCACATTACATGGTATTAATACCTAAGTGTGTACATGAGGATAATCATCCAATCAACACAACAATTAGATTATAGTATATTCGCTTTACTCTCAAAGTAATCTAATTGTATACACACAAGTGTCATACACATAGCTAATTCTCATGTCTTGCCCTTCAAGTACTATAGATCACATTCAACCAACCTATCTTGAATTACTACATTAGATATGGATGGTAACATGATTCAAATAACAAAACTACTACACGTACAATTTCATAGTATTCATCTTACTACAATTCACCCACATCAGAAGTCACAAATTAGGGTTATAGGGATTTCATGGATTCATGGGGGATTTTATCATAAAAACCATAATAATCAACAATTCAATAATAATATATGATAATTAAATCATTAAAATGTGTTTAGAAAGAATCCATGGCTTAAAGTGAGAACCCTAGCTTTTAGGGGATTTCCTACTTTGAAATTGAGAGTTTGAGGGCTTCATGGATGAAAACATTCCATGAATCAAAGAATACCATACATTACGTGAAGAAATCCAACAAAATCGTATGAAAAAGCCTCCTTCTTAAAGCCCTAACTTGATCTTCTTCTTCTTCCTTGGGGTTTTAGAAAGATGATTTTGGAGAGGGTTTTGTTTTGATTTGGGGATTTAGGAATTACGATTTTAGATGGGTTACTTTAGGTGGTAAAAATAATTATATAGGTGTTTAAAATAGGCTTAAAATGACACCACATAACTATTAATTAATAAGGAAATCCCTAAAAGACCCATAGACTTAACTGCCAAATGGCAGTTTCAGGGGTGACCTACGACCCAGGACCCACGTTCTGTGAGTGGACTCACGTGGCATCCTGCACATTCGTGGTTCAAGGGACTGCAACCTGTTTTTGAGGGGCTTGACCCACGACCCTCACCTATAGGGCGTGGGTTCACCTATTGCATGTAGGTCCCTCACATAGGTTACTGCTTTTTGGGTAGTTTTGAGGGGGGTTTTAGGGTCATCCTCAAGGATCCTTGGCTGGTCCTTGGGGAGTCGTAACTTGACGCCTTAACCCAAAAATATTTATTTAAAGTATCGGGAGCTATTTACAACTCTAATCCTTCTGTTAGGCTCTAGTTTGAGCTACTAGTTTCCGGAATGTTACATATAGCTTATGCTTCTAGACAACTTAAGGTGCATGAGAAAAACTATCTGACTCATGACCTCGAGCTTCCAGCCGTTGTATTTGCCCTAAAGATTTGGAGACATTACTTATATGGTGTTCATGTAGATGTGTTCACAGACTATAAGAGCCTTTAGTATGTGTTCACCCAGAACGAGTTGAATCATCACTAGAAGAAAAGGCTTGAGTTCCTTAAGGATTATGATATGAATGTGATTTACCATCCTAGTAAGGCCAATGTAGTAGTAGATGCTCTTAGCAGAATATCTATGGGTAGTGTAGCACATGTTGAGGAAGAAAGAAAAGAAATAGCAAAATATGTTCACAGGCTTGCTCCTTTAGGAGTTCGCCTTATGAGCATATCAGATGGTGGTGCAACAGTCCAGAATGGTCTAGAATCTTCATTGGATGTGGAGGTAAAGGAAAAGCAAGATAGTGATCCTATATTTCTTCAACTAAAGGGTGCAGTTCATCAGTACAGAGTTGAGGTTTTCTCCCAAGGGGGAGATTATGTGCTTCGTTATCAGGGTCGATTATTTGTTCCTAAGGTGGGTGAGTTGAGACAATAGATTCTTGCATAAGCCCATAACTCCAGGTATTCTATTCATCTAGGCACCACTAAGATGTACCATGATCTGCGGGAAGTCTTGGTCGAATGGTATGAAAAGGGATATAACGGATCTTGTGGCTAACTGACCTAATTGCAAGCAAGTGAAGTTAGAACATCAGAAACTAGGAGGTATGACTCAAGAGACTGATATTACTACGTCGAAGTGGGAAGTGGTCAACATGGACTTCATTATAGGTTTACCTCGTACTCGCAGACAGCATGATTCCATTTGGGTGATAGTAAACAGAGCCACAAAGTCCGCACACTTTTTGGCTGTTAAGACGACAGATTCGGCGGAGGACTACGCCAAGCTTTACATTAATGAGATAGTCAAGTTTCATAGGGTTCCTTTGTTTATCATCTCAGATAGAGGTACTCAAGTTACCTCTCATTTTTTGAATTTATTTCAGAAAGGTCTTGGTACTCAAGTTAATCTTAACACTAGTTTTGTAGATTCGTTTAGTTCATGGATTACACTTGCTAGGTCAGTTTATTCAGATATACATGCCTCAGTTAAGAATGTTTCATTATAAGTACATTAATGATGCATTTTTAGTAAGCATGTCAATATTTTGAGCTATTCAGTACTACATAACTTCAGTTATAATGTGTTATTTACATAAACAGTTGGGAGTAGGCTTAATACCGAGTGGACTAAGGGTCAGTCACCCTCATAGTTCTAGAACTATGTCTGTAGGTTTATAAGTCCCCTATGTGGGCATCAATTTAGTGATCACGCCAGTCATGCCTCTATATCTCTGGCAGGGTATATTGGGTCCTCTCGATATACGAACTCCACATTTACCTCACGTGGTTTTATGTCGGTTATAAGTAGCTCCCACATTCAGATTCTATTACATCGACCAGGTTACCAGTTACAATACAATATTCAGTTTTAGCATGTTATAAACTTGGTCCTTGCATTCAATTTAGTTCACATTGAGTATTTTCAGTATAGTTATCATGCTCAACTTTTATTATTGTTCAGTATGCTTTGTTAATTTATGTATATTGTTCAGCTATTTTATCCTGCATGCTCAGTACCTTTCAAGTACTGATGCATACTCTGCGCTACATCTTCTAGTGATGTAGGTTCAGGTCCTCAACATTCAGATCACACATAGATCGGTTCCCGATCTCCAGTTCAGTAGCATCAGTGGTGAGTCCTCATTCTTCGAGGACGATTGACATGATTATCATTCTACTTTCAGTCTTTAGTTTCTGTTTTGCTAGATTTAGTTGGGGGCATGTCCCAACATCTTTAGTCAGTAGAGGCTTTATTTCAGACATAGTTAGATTCAGTTTTAGCTTTGGAGTTTGATATCTCTGTTGCCATTAAACTCACAATTTCTTTATTTAAATAGTAATGGGTATTCCCCATCATTTCAGTTTCCACACAGTACTTTCTTAATTCAGTATCTTTAAGTATGCTTATGATATGCAAGCAGGGTTAGCTTGGGGTCACTCGTGATCCTAGGTTCCATGTTTGTGCCCTCGGGTTAGCTTCGGGGCATGACAGTCTAGGTAGAAGTACCAATGTATTTTTCTTGTTAATCATGGATTTAGGAATTTGCAATGCGTTGTCTACACTTGTTGGCTTTAACACAGCGACATTGCATTTGCTATATATATATATATATATATATATATATCTTCAATGGATCTGGTACCTCTTACTGTAAAATCATCAGAGTCTGCCTTTACCTCTGGACGCACTTTGTTCTTGATTCGTGATATGTAAAGAAGAAACAACCATCTTCTTCTAGTCCCATACAGTATCATAATCAAATTTAACACTTCTACTTACATGGATTTGTTGGGAAATAGGATTTAAAATCCTATATCCTTTAGAAGTGTTGTTGTATCCCACCAATATTCCAACACCAACTCTTTGATCAAGTTTATCCCTTGTAATGTCAGGAATATAAGAGTAACAGATACAACCAAATACTTTAAGATGAACAATTGATGGCTTTGTTCCAATCCATGCTTCGTATGGAGTCTTTCCTTCAACTGCTCTCGTCGACAATCTATTTTCTAGATAGACATCGGTAATGACAACTTCAGCCCATAGCACCTTAGGCCGACCTTTCTCAAATAGAAGACACTGAGCTATTTTCATAATGGACCTATTTTTTCTTTCACTTACACGGTTTTGTTGTGGTGTGTAATTGACTGTAAGTTGATGATTAATTCCTGCTTTCTAAAGAAAATCCTTGAATTGATTGGAAGTGAACTCGGTCCCATTATCAGACCTTAAGATTTTTATCAAAGAGCCACATTGGTTTTCAACAGTTGCTTTAAACCTTTGAAATGAAACAAATACTTCACATTTATGTTTCAGAAAGTACACCCAACAAAACCTTGTAAGGTCATCAATGAATAAAAGAAACATTTGCTTCCATTATAAGAAGGAATGCTCATAGGTCCACACACATTAGTGTGTATTAGTTGGAGCTTTTCAGTAGCTTCCAGACTTGATTAAAAGGAAATGGTGATTGACTTAGCTTCCCAATTTGACAAACCCCACATACATTAGAGGTTTCATTTATGGAAGGCATATTTGCCACAAGATCCTTATTTTGGATCAATTTTAAAGATTTAAAATTGATGTGACCAAGCCTTTTATGCTAAACATAAGTTTCATCTTGTATGCTGACATAAGCTCCAATGTCAGTATGTTTCCAATCAAGAGGGAAGCTTTGGTTGTTCATTTTGACTGAGAGCAATTTTATACCAGTTGGATCAATGATTTCACATGTTTTATCTTTAAATAACATGGAATAATTTTATCAAGAAATTTTCCAACACTGAGAAGACTTTGGCTAATTTCAGGAACAAATAATACATCAGATATAATCTTCATACTTGAGGGAGTTTAAATAGCAACAACTCATTTGCCCTTTGTCTCTACAAGTCTACCATCTCCAAATCTGACTTTGGAGAAATAATATTTGTCCAGCCATTCAAAAAATGTTCAGGTTAGTTGTCATGTGATGTGTGCATCCACTATTAACAAGCCACACATCATGATCTTGAGCTGCTATATTGTATTCTCTAGCAATTGAAGCAGCAAACAACTTCTCTTCAGGATCTTCAACATTTTCAGTAACTTGAGCGGGCCGGTTTTGATTTGTTTTGCACACCTTATCCACATGACCAAACTATTCTCACAACTTGCATTGAACTCCAGGTCTGTAGAAACAAAACTTGTATGTATGATTGGTCTTTTTAGAATAGGGATAAGGTAGATACTTGGATCATCTATATCTCCCTCTGTTGTTATATTGCTCCTTCTTCTCCTTACCATGTCTTCCATTTTGTTTCCTTTTTGATTCATCATCCAACTGATCTTTAGATCTTTGAACAACCACAAGAGCGATTTCACTTGTACTCTCTTCCTCTCTAAAAGATTTCCTTTTCTCCATAGCTAGAGAAGTGTTGGATAGTTCATTCAATGTGATACGAGACACATCCCAAGTATTTTCATGATTCTATCAATATAATCTTTCACATTTTTGGTCTCTTTAATTCTTAACATCTCAAAATCTTTTATTAGATTCAATATTTGCATTTTCCTCATCCTATCACTCCCTTGGAATTCTTGCTTCAGCATATCCCAAGCTTCGTTGGCAGATTCATATGTCATGATCCTGGAAAAAATTGAATCTGAGACAGCAGCGTGAATGAAAGACAGGGCTTTTGGACTTTTTGCGATCTCTTCATCATGACTTCTAATCTGCTGAAGAGTTGGGTTTGCTCTCAAAGGTTCTGGAGCACTGTCTTCCTCAACATACTTTCATAATCCAAGACCCTTCAAGTATGTTTTCATCTTCACTGCCCAAACTTGGTAGTTCTCACCATTAAAGATATGGGGTGAAAATGGAGAGCTTCTAGAGGCCATGTGAAAGGAAATTGAACAAAAAAAAAGACCTGGACAAGTTTAACTTGGTAGGTGATCTTGTTGTGTTTTTCTCTCTCGTAACAGTCCCTGAAAATCAATTTAGCTCTGATGCTAATTGAAGGAGAGACAGAGAAGACAGATATGATAATGGAGAGATAATTTGGAGAAAGGGAACAAATCATTTCATTAAGCAAAAGCTTACTACATATATAGATACATAAAGTGGTGTCAAATCCTGGAAATTGACTCCCCATTTTGTGCTTAAATCAAGCTCCACCACATATTACAATATCTTCTACATTCTAGAACTTTGTATTAAAATTAATTCAAAATTTATACCAAAAATATCAAGACAAAAGTACTAACATGATAGCACTTAGCATCACATACAAAAATAGCAACCTTCATCACTCACCTAGAAGAAACAAGGAAGCATATTGTACAAAAAAATCAAGGATTACGTCTCTAGGTTGTTGTTGTTGCTGGACTTCTTGAAAAAATGGACCCAACACATGATAATTGGAAGAAGGTTTAGGAAAATCTTAACTCATTCTTTGGTACTGTATCTGAACAGTGCCAATCAATTCTTTCTTTGAGCGATAATTACTTGCCCCAATATTTGAAGGCTTTTTTTAAAAAATTAAAAGTTAAATCCCAAGGATCTTTTTATTAAAATGGAGAAAAGAGGTGGCTCAAAGCCCAATCCAAAAAAAACAAAAAGTAAAGGACACTAGGAATTAAAAAATGAAAAAAAAAAAATAAGAAGACAAAGAGACATTAGGAAAGTGCATCCACTTAGTACTCGTTCTTCTTACCTGGCTTCCTTCGGTCACTGGAAAACCTCCATACTCTAGCTAATCTTGTAAAGCTACCAGGTGTGGGTTGCAATCATTTGTAGGTCTACAGATCTCACAGATTTCATGATTCAACACCAGTGAAGACTTCTTCAACTTGGAAGCTGCAACAGTTAGCTGGATCTAGAGGTAAATGTGAATTCGTTCATCATTTGTGCAATATTGTCCTTCATATTATAGTACATCAGTTTATATTTGATTTACTTCCTCCAATTATTCATCTCAATAGGTTGAATTCCTGAGGAATTGATACCACTGTTCAAGACTTATAATTTTCGGAGTACTTCATTTATAGCACTGAGTAAGATCCTTTTCTTTGACTGTATTACTATGTTTCTCCTTTGATATCAATGTTGTGGAATATTGAGATGGCTTGTGATGACTACTCTCGGTTGTTCTGGGCCTTGTATTCCTTTTTTTGAATCTTCTGTATGCGAATATTAGGAGTGTGTGACTTTTCTAATTGAATTATTGGTTTGGCCTGTTGTGGGAGTTTTTGATATGTATTTGAAGGCTTGTTTTCTTTATGTTGGAGGTTTTCTTGAAGATGTGGAGATTGATGTTTCCAAGTTTATTAGGCTATGGATTGTTCAAAAAATTCGTAAAGGCAAGAAACAATAAAAGGTCAGAAATGGTGGTAGAGGAGTATCTAGAAGAGTTGATTGATCAAAGTCTAATTTTGACCGGTAAACAAAGGGCTAATGGAAGGATGAAACATGCATAATTCACGATTTTCTTCGCCAACTCCTAAGTGAAGCTCATACTGAATATGTTGTGCATATCATGAATGGGAATGTCACTGTGACCTCAGAAGCCATAGATGATCAACGGCGAGTGATCTTTCCATTGGAAATTCAAGAGAAGAAGGTTTATCCTACAAGGCATAGAAGTGGTATTACAAGTATAACCCTCACCTTTATTTCACCACAATTAATTTATTTAGAAGGCATAGCATTGGTATCACAAGTTCCATTTTTTCACAGTTCAAGTTGCTTAAGGTGTTGAATGTATTATCAATTGAATATGATTTCTCTCGTGTAATACCTCAACTTGATTATTTGAAATATGTTGCTACAAGATTTAAGGGAGTTGTTTCACTAGCTAAATTGAGAAATCTTACAAGGGCTAAAGAGGAAAAGTTGAAGCACCCACTAGATATCTGGACAATGACAGAGATAAGACATCTGGATATTGAATGGCCTTGCAGCAGAACAACCTTTGTTTCTCAATAACTTGCGAACACTTTATCTCAATAACTCCCCCTTTGTTATGGAAATCATAAGAAGAATTCCCAATCTAAAAAAGCTAAAGATTTTAGATGATTCTGGGCATCCTGACTGGCATGCAATTATTGATTCTCTAATTCTTCTGGTGGAGCTGGAGTCACTAAACATAGTAACAGAAACTACCATTGACCGAATGATTTTCTTTGGGGATAATGTCCCTCCTAATCTCAAGCAACTGAAATTAACATATACTTGTATACCATGGAAAGATATGAAATTTCTGGCTAATTTACCGAATCTTGAGGTGCTCAAAGGGCATTATGCATTCAAGGGAACAATTTGGAAACTAGACGATGATGTTGTGTTTCACAAATTAAAATACCTACAAAAATTAGCAGGAGATCTGCAAAGTTGGGAAGCAGGTAGTGATAATTTTCCTATGCTTGAGCAACTAATACTTCATCGGTTGTATGATCTGGAGGAGATTCCTAAGAGTATTGGAGAAATATTGACACTTAAATAGAATGTCATCTAGTCTAAATTACGAATGAATCATACAATTAATATGTTGCCTATGCCTAACTATTATTTTGGTTGATGAAATATCTGCTGAGATCTCCATATGGTTTTATCCTATTAATTATCTTTTCTATCAAAATGCTTCATTCATTTATTTATAATTTTTTCTGCTATCGAATTGTATCACCATAAAAGGTAAAAAACACTAAACAGTAGATATGATAAATATCAACTACCAAAAGTCTTATAAACTTGGACCTATATATAATAAATATCAAAAGAATAGTTTCGTGATAGAATTGTAAGCAATATATATTAGTAAGTGATAAAGCACTCTTTGAAAAAATTGTATGTAAATGACAGGTACAAACTCACTCTCAAAGGAAACTATTGTATTACAATAAGATACTTAGATTTTCTAAGTGAATAGAAAAGGCTTCCTACTGTTGAGCTAGTTTGAAAAGCAGTGTCCCAGCCAAACCACAAAGTCATTGTATGGCTTTCGGCACAGAACAGGCTCCTTACTAGTGAAAGAATGCACCGAATGAATATATCAATTGATGATGACACTTGCTGCTTATGTGACAAACACTTACAGGATACAACTAATTAACCACCTATTCTGTCATTGTTACTGGATCAAAAAAGGTATTGAAGCATAGATAGGCATCATAGTGCACTCCGGGGAACTGGAAACACTTTAAAGGAATCCATGTATAGCTGGCTGAAGCATTATATATGTTAACTGCCTCAAAGAGAGCACATAGCAGTAAAGAACTCATGTATAGGTTATATAATTAACAGGATCATGTTTTATTTTCTTTAGCTGAGGCCTGATCCTTGTGGTTGTTTGGTTTTGGGTATTTTTCCCTTCCTATGTGGATAAATAAAATTTCAAGGTTTTGGGTCTCTTTCCTTTCCTTTATGGATAAATTTAAGCCCAATTTGGATTAGCCTACTTTGCCCATATGTAAGACTTTCTTTTAGTTCTTATTTTGAAGAATCACAAGAGTTTGATCAGTAGCCAGAGAGAAAAGTGAGAGTGCAGATTTTTGCACAAGCCCTAGCATCCAATTTCAAATCGCGATCCCCGCTTCGTTTCTTGTTTGATTGAGTTGATTTTTGGACATCTTGTTTCTTTCAACTTAATCATTGATTGGGAACTAAGATAGGGTGATTTGGAGTCATGTAGCTCCAGATTTTTCTCGTGAACAGTAGTTGTGTAATGGGTGATTTCACTCCTTTTATTTCTCTAGTTTTTGGTGCTATCTTGTAGTTGGTTTGCACATTGTTTAGAACTTTGTTGGTGGTCATTTTGGAGAACAGTTTTGTAACTCTTGTTGGTTTTAGTGTAGCTTTGGCCTTATGGTTTTTACAACTCACACCTAAGAGGTTTTCCACGTTAAATTTGGTGTCTTATGTGTTGATTTATTTTGCTTGCTTGGTTGATTTGTTTACCTCCCCAAGTAGTGATTTTCTTGCATTATTTTGTCTACTCTTGGTTCAAATAGAAAGGGAAAGTTTCGACTTGGGTTCTTCTGCTATTGCCCTGTCATGCACATTTATTTTGTGCTTGCCTTTCCCCAAAAAGTGGTATTGTTAACGCTCAACTACACTTCATCCAACTCTAAGTGTAGGTGGTCGCGCTAACAAGTATGAACCCAGCTAAGAGTTGGGGTCAATCGTACAGGGAGTGATACGGTAGAGAATTCAATTATGAAGTAACAACGTGGCCTAATTGTTTGTAGAAGTAAAGGTTTCTCAACATTAAAATAAATCACAAAGTTTCGGCGAAAAATATCAAATAGGGGGGGGGGGGGCATTGGTAGCCGATTTAAGACAAAGATTACTTAACACGGGAAGCAAAATAAATAGAGATTAGACCTTAGGATTGTGATTAATTGAATGCTAAATTCACGTAATTGGTAATTTCTAGTTGCTTAAAGTTGTTGAATCTCAATGAGTAGACTAGGTTTTGAGTGCAATATCCATTTTTCAATCAACTACTGTGCTTCAAGTGAGTTCTCTCGAACCTCAACAAGCATAACACAACCAAACAACCCAATGCCTTAATTAACCAACTCTTTCAAGTTGGGTTCGTAAAGACGCAATAAAACCCACTTTCTCAAGCTAGATTTTAAAGACACAATCAATTCAACTATCAATCAATCATTCTACTCTATTACCTCTTTCTCAAGCAAGCATAAAGAACTAAGTTAGAATTGAATTTGCAACTTCAATTCCTCAATTAAAACATAAATAATTAATTGAACCCACTTCAAAATAACATTAAAATCAGCAACTAACAATACCCATTAGCTAATTAATGCATTCGACTACATGATCACACCCCTAAGATAAGGAGTTTTAGCTAAGCATAGTGAAAAGCAAGAAATTGTTACCAACAAAGTTTTCCATATGATTTTCTAATGATACAATCTCCGAATCTAAATCCCAAAAACTACTAAAAAAGTAAAGACGGTGTTCTAGAATGTGTAAACTCTCAAAAACCCATAAGTAAATAGTGTGGGAAATTTCTCTCCTCTTTCAAAAATTGTGTTTATACGTTCGCAAAATTTTAGTACGGAGTCAACTCGGCGAAGTAAGTCGCGATCGCCGACCAGTTTGGCGATACGCCAAGTTGCTCCTCTTCTCGCCTTTTGGCTTGGCTTCTTCATCAAGTTATTCTGGAACTTTTGGCGAGCTTGATCACTATCGCCGATCGATTCGGCGTGTCGCCAAATTATTGATTTGTTCGCCAAGTTGGTTTTGTCCATAGGTTGTTTTGCTGAAGCTTTAGGCGAGTTGGAGGCCCACTCTGCGAGTCGCCGAGTGGGTTTTGCGATCTCCAGCTTCTCTTTTCTTCAACTTTTTCATTCCTTTTTGCAACATAATGTCCTTTCCTCACTCTGAAACCTTCATTGTTGCATATCAACATATTAACATAAGTTATGAGCGTAAAACAGGCATTGAAGACACTAAATCCTTGAATAATAAACCCTAAATGAGTCGAAATCTTTGATTCATCAACACCCCCAACTTAAACTTTTAATTTCCCTACTTGAGACTCAACATGAATGCACACGAGGTTCAATCTACACATGCAATCTTCAATTGTGCACTAAAAGTTTAAACTATGACTAGCCATCATCAAATAGAGTTCAAGCTCCAAAATTCTCACTTCAAATGCAAATTCATTCTCAACAAGAGTATTTGAATGCCCTCACACCACAAATGATTCCCTGCTATCACAAAGCCAATCCAAGATTTCAATTTAAGGAACCAAAATCAACTCTCTTACTCTCAATGACAAAAACATGCACGATTTTACCCATAGTCTTGCTTGTATTATCCAACTGCACATCATTCAGCTCATGTAGGATTAAAAAGTTCTTTCAAGGCCTGTAACTGCACTGAGGGTAAATGTATGATCATTTTGGCTTAGTGACTTCTATCTTCATGAAGAATGGCTCAAATTTCACTTCTTTCCCTTTTATTTCATTTTTTTAATCTTCACAACCCATCCTTGGCATATTCAAAGCACACAAAACTCATCGGATAGCTCTTTTCCTTCCACACTGCATAGTTAACACCAATTTTTTCATTTCTTTTCTTTTGTTGCTTTCCTTTTTTTATATGGAGGTGTTCCATCTTCTTTATCCTTTTCTTCAACACAAGTCTCCAAAGGATGGATTTCACGAACTTCATGCTCGATTTGTTTCCTCATTCTTACCAGACCCCCAACTTAGGCATTTGTCCTAAGTTGGCTATTCAAACAAGTCCATACTTCATGAAGGTTTTAAGTGGAAAGGACAAGGCCATTTGTGTTCATGTTTCATCCAAAGCAAAGGTTAGGCTCAAATGGTGCCAAGCTAGGTTCACACACTCACAAGGCAGTCACACAAAAAAGTATAGCAATTTGGTTCACTCTCAAGGATTTATGCCCAAGATCATTTCCATCATTCACCAAAAATAGTCAATCGGACCAACGGAGCAAGTTCTAGATCACCATGTACATATTTCAAGTAAATATCACCACACAAAGCATTTAACACAATCATCGATTATGACTCTACAAGTTAAGCTCGGTTGAAACTATTAGTGCAAAAACTCACCTCGACAAATCAGCTAGTCACAATGAGATGCTAAGAGTTCACATAAGAATTATGCAACTCAAATTTCCTCGTTGGACTAGCACAACATATTGTTCATCAAGAGCACTATTCAAGTCATTGGTATTGGTCACAACCGACACTTAAAAGTACAAGAGAACATCCAAAACATTCACAAATCAATTGATCAGGAGGTGGATCAATAAGATTTAAAACCCACATTCACAATTTAAGCCATAAAGAACGAGAACATTTGGACACAAATAGTTACACCAAAATAGTAAAAACAAACAAACATCCAAAACAAACAAAATACAACCCAAGGGGTAGGTATCAAGATACCTTCCCCCACCAAAAAGAACTAAACAGTGTCCTCAATGTATAAGAAAATAAATGTCTAAAACATAAGTAAAGATGCAGGAGAGTCAAGACTCCTCTATTAGGCCAAGCATGTGGTAAAATCGGTGTAGTTGTTGTGGCCTCAATCGGGGAACCAGTGCTCGGCTAATCTCCTACTTTGAAAAGTTGTGCAATGTTCTCCTTCGTGGGCTGAGACCCACTCGAGCCAATCATGGACGTGTCATGCAAAGAAGCCTTCATCACCATCTGGACTATGGCACCATCCAAGCCCTCGAGACTATAGTACACCACCTCATCATGAGCCTCTAGTTCTGCTTCATCTGTCTCCTCTGCATCAGTCTCTCCATCATCCTCAACTATGGCTACGTCTCCGGTCACAAGATTCGGATGAATATAAAAAATAATACGAATATTAGAACTGGGACCCTCAGGAATATCAATTCCACCCCATAGCATAGAGATGTCTGTGGGATTCAGCTCATTCACATCACATCAAAGTCCAAAAATATCAGCTCCTAAAGCTGTCAAATTAGTGGATTGTCTGTCACTCCGCTCACATGCCTCTACCCTAGCAATTAGGGCGTCTAATGCTTGTCCATGGTTCGTGATCAACTACACTTCATCCAATTCTAAGTATAGGCGGTCGCTAACAAGAATAAACCCAACTAAGAGTTGGGGTCGATCCCACATAGAGTGATACGGTAGATAATTTAATTAAGAAGTAAAATCATATCCTAATTGTTTGTATATGTAAAGGTTTGGCAATATTAAAATAAATCACAGTGTTTCGACTACTAATATCAAATGGTGGGAGGGTTGGTAGCCGATTTAGGACAAAGATTACTTCACACTGGACGTAAAAAAATAGAGATTGGACCTTAGTAGTGTGATCAATCGAATGCTAAATTAACGTAATGGGTAATTACTAGTTGCTTAAAGTTGTCGAATCTCAATGGGTAGGGTAGGTTTTGAGTACAATAGCCATTTTTCAATCAATTACTGCGCTTCAAGTGAGTTCTCTCGAACCTCAAAAAGCATAACACAACCAAACAACCCAATGCCTTAATTAACCCACTCTTCAAGCTGGGTTAGTAAAGACGCAATCAGACCCACTTTCTCAAGCTAGATTTTAAAGACGCAATCAATACAACTATCAATCAATCATTATACTCTATAACGTCTTTTTCAAGCAGGCATAGAGAACTAAGCTAGAATTGAATTTGCAACTTTAATTCCTCAATCAAAACATAAACAATTAATTGAACCCACTTCAAGACAACATTAAAATCAACAATTAACAACACTCATTAGCTAATTAATGCATTCGATTTCATGAGCACACCGCTAAGATAAAGGGTTTTTGCTAAGCATAGTGAAAATCAAGAAATCGTTACCAACAAAGTTTTTCGTTTGATTTTCTATTGATCTGCAATCCTCAAATGTTGAAATCTAAGATAAACATACAATCTATGAATCTAAATCCCAAAAACTACTAAAAAATTAAAGACAATGTTCTAGAATGTGTAAACTCTAAAAAACCCAGAAGTAAATAATGTGGGAACTTTCTCTCTTCTTTCAAAATTTGTATTTAGACGTTCGCAAAATTTTTGTACGAAGTCAACTCGGTGAAGTAAGTCACGATCGCCAGACCAATTTAGCGATCCACTGAGTTGCTCCTCTTCTCACCTTTTGGCTTGGCTTCTTCATCAAATTATTCTTGAACTTTTGGCGAACTTGATTACTATCGCCGATCGACTCGGGTCGTCGCCGAATTACCCATTTGCTTGATCAGTTGGTTATATCCATGGGCTATTTTGCTGGAACTTTAGGCAAACAGGAGGCCCACTTTGCGAGTTGCCGAGTGGTTTTTGTGAGCTCCAGCTTCTTTTTCCTTCAACTTTTTCAATTTTTTCGTTATTTTTTTGCAACATAATGTCCTTGCCCCACTCTGAAACCTTCATTGCTGAATATTAACATATTAACATCTGTAATGAGCGTAAAACAATAATTGAAGATACTAAATTCTTGAATAATAAATCCTAAATGAGTCAAGATCCCCGACTCATCAGGTATCAGAGCTTAAGGTTGTCTGTTGATTGTCTTTTAGAATGATGGAGTCAAATATGAGCAAGATGGTTTTTTTGAATGGTATTAATTATCATACTTTGAAAGGCAAGATGAAATATATTTTATCTTTCAAGACAATTCACTTACGTATTTTTTCTTCTGATACCTCAGTCTATGGCGGATGAGGAATGGGAATTTGATCACTTGTAAGTTTGTAGCTATACCAGATAATGGATTGAAGATAATGTAAGAAATTACATTGTGAATGCGATACATGCTAGAAGTTTTTGGGACAAACTCGAGACACCTATAATAAATTGTTTTGGCTGAAACAATTCATGAATATCAGGTATAAATAGGGCACTCTTATTTCTGATCATGTTATTGATTTTCAGGGTGTTTTTGACATGGTGTCCAGAATGGTTGAAAAATTGATAAAGAAATATAGGGACTATGGCTTCTTAATACTTTGCCAGACACTTTTGAAACTCTTCGAGTTTCTTTGACTAATTCTGCTCCCAGTGGTGTTGTGACCATGTAATATACTAGGAGTGGAGTCTTGAATGAAGAGATGAGAAGAAGATCTCAAGGCTCATCTTCTTTAATTTGACACTCTAATGTTTTGGTTACTGAAGATAGAGGGAGAAGCAAGTTCAGAGGTCAGAATGACAAAAATAAAAGTAGAGGAAAGTCAGTGTCTAGATTCAAGAATCTTACATGTGACTATTTCCACAAGAATAGGCATATCAAGAAATATTGTTTCGGGTACAAGAGAGATGTGAAAAAACAAAAGAGAGAAGGCGCTAATTAAAATCGTGTTGCTGTTGTTGCTAACGATGACCTTCTTGTTTCTTGTGATGAAAATGTCGTTAATCTTTTTCGTGATTAGTCTAGCTGGTTTGTGGATTCTGGTGGTACTTTTCATGTAACTCCAAGGAAGGAATTATTTTCTTCTTATACTTCAGGTAACATCAGAATTTTAAAAATGGGCAATAATCACGAGGTTGCAGTTCTTGGTATTGGGACAGTTTGTTTGGAAAGTAACAATGGCTCCAAATTAGTTCTTAATAATGTCAAGGATGCTATAGATGTTCGCTTGAATTTGATTTCTGTGGGATACCTTGATGATGAGGGTTATGTTAATACCCTTGGTGCTGGCCAGTGGAAGCTTACTAGAGGTTCGATGATTGTAGCCCGAGGTGACAAGTTGTCTAACTTGTACATTTTTTAGGGCTCTATTTTTAGAGGCTCAGTAAATTTGGTGAAAACTGATACTTCATCAGAGTTATGGAATAGAAGACTGAGTCACATGAGCGAGAAGAGAATGGACAATTTGGCTAAGAAGAATTTGCTTTCTAGTGTTAAACAAGCAAAGTTGCACAAATGTGTTCATTGCTTAGCCGATAAACAGAAAAGAGTTTCTATTCAGAGTCATCCGACTTCGAGAAAGCTTGATTTGCTAGAGTTGTTACATTCTGATTTATATGGTCCTTTTAAGGTAATGTCTCATGGTGTGCACTTTAATTTGTGACTTTTATTGATGATCATTTTAAAAAATTCTCGGTATTCTATTTGAAGTCCAACGATCAGGTACTTGATGTGCTTGAGAATTTTCAGACCTTGGTTGAGAGACACACAGGGAAGAGATGAAAATGCATCCATTCTGATAATGGTGGTGACTAGATTGGTCCTTTTGATAGATATTGTAGAGAGTAGGGTATTCAGCATCAGAAAACTCCTCCAAAGACTCCTCAGCAAAATGGTTTAGCGGAGATGATGAACAGAACTCTTGTTGAGATTGTTAGATGTATGCTTTCAGATGCTAAGTTGCTAATAACACACAACTACACCTCTTAATTATAATTCAAAGCGTAGGCGGTCGCTAGCAAGTATAAACCCAACGATGAGTTTGGCTCGATCCCACAAGGATTGATACGGAAAAAAATTCATGTACGAAGTATAAAAGTGCTCTATTTTATTGTAAAACATAAGTAAATAACACGTAACATAATTTAAATCAATAGGTTTCAATGATCGATATCAAGAAAGTTTGGTATCCAATTGTTAATGAAACAAATAGTATGGAGTTTGCACAAGTATAAAGAGGACCTTAGGAGTGTATGAGCAATCAAATACTAATTTTGCTTAATGTGTAATTAATAATTACTAGAAGTCGTTGAATTTCATTGGGTAGGAAATATTTTACTTATAATAGTCATTTTTCGGCTATTATGCTTCAAGTGAGTTCCTTCGAACATCAACAAGCTTAACAATACAAAACAACCCAATTCCTTAGCTTTACCCCACTTTATCAAGTTGGGTTGTAAAGATACAAGTCATTACATTTATCAATCATTTATTATACTCTACCAAACTTTCACAAGCAAGCAACGAGAGCTAATTCTAGAACCGAATTTGCAACTTCAGCTAAATAAGTGAAAACACGAATAAACAACTGAACCTATTTGAAAACAACATTAAATCTAGTAATTAACAATACCCATAAGCTAATTTATGCATTCGGTTACATAGTCACACCCCCTAAAGGAAGGGGGATTAGCAAAACATAACGAAAAATCAAGAAATAGTTACCAAAATTATGTTCCATTTGAATGATCAAAATCTGCAATGCTCAATGCCAAAATAAAGACTCAAAACCCTCTCCAACAATGTTCAGTATTGTCAAAGTATGTCCAAAATCCGTAAGAACAGTGTAACCCCTTTTCCTCTTTTCAAAAATTAATTTATACGTTTCCAAGAACTTCCCAAAATTTTAGTACGCATTCTAAATGGAAAAATTAGTCGGGATCGCTGAACAAATTGGTGATTCGTCGGTTACTACGCGTTATCGCCTTTTGGCTTGACGCATGCATCCAGTTGTTCTGTTCAATTAGGCGAGCTGGGTCGAGCTCACCGTTCTATTCGGTGCATTGCAAATGTGCATTTTCCATCGCCGAGTTGGCTTAGTTCATGAGACAACTCGTTGGAATTTTTGGTGACCTGGAGGTTCACTCGCCGAGTCGTCGAGTGGCTTTTGCGAGGTCCAGCCTTCTTTTTCTTTAGTTTTTCCAACTTTTTTGCTTATTTTCACATTCTAATGTCCTTGCCTTGTTCTTAAGCCTTCATTGCTGCACATAAACAATTTAACATCAGTTATGAACTCAAAATATGCATTGAGGATACTAATTCATTACGTAACAAGCCAATAATGAGTCAAAGTTCCCGACTCGTCAGGTGCCAGATTCCTTTTGGGCAGAAGCACTCAATACTGCTGGCCATATTATTAATTTAACTCCTACTGTTGCTTTGAATAGTGATATCCCTGATAGAGTTTGATCTGGAAAGTATGTTTTTCAAGATCATCTTAAAGTTTTTGTGTGTAAAGCCTTCGTGCATGTTCCTAAGGATGACAGGTCAAAGTTGGATGTTAAAACTATGCAATGTATCTTTGTTGGTTATGGTCAAGATGAATTTGGCTATCGTTTCTGTCATACCCATTTTCCAACCGGAGGAAGGTTTTTCCAATTAAAGTGACGGTATTGATTAAGGGATCATTTTATTTGTTTCAAAGTCGCCACTTGGAATTGAGTTGTGGTTTCCAAGTCACCTTTTTATTTAATCCCTAATCAGAAGGAAATGACTCTTTATTTGGTTTGCGAACTAGAAATTCGGGTAAGGAATTTTGTTGACCGAGGGAAAGGTATTAGGCATCCCTCGAGTCCCATCGTTCTAGCACGGTCGCTTTTATTAACTTTTACTTATCTTAACCATTTTTTGGATTTATTTTTTGTAGGCCATGATTTACTTATTTTTATTGTTGAATTTTTATTAGTCTGAACCTAGATGCGTAACCGCATTCTTGGTCTTGACATTTAGAGGCATAACTGCCTTTTCCTCTCGAGTACCTCACACCTAATAATTCCTATTTACACCTCTTGATTTGAATTAATGAAATTTTAATTATTAAAATAATTTGGCTAAGGTGCGTAACCGCATCCTTGAATTTGGCCAAGGTGCGTAACCGCATCCTTCAGTTTCTTAAGTATCCCAAAAATATGTGAAACTGTATTCTTAATTAAGATGAAATTTAAATATTATTGTTACATGAACTAACAAAAATTTTGAAAAAATATTTTCTAATACATAATGAGTTATTCTTATAATAGTTGTCAATATACTACATTAAAAATATTTCCTTAAATATTAGAATAAATAGTTTCAACATTCTAAAGATCTTCATTGTTTAGTGATATGTAAAATTTAAACAATTATATTTCATCATTATAATATCAAAATTAAACACACATAAATTTCGAGCAATTTCATAATATTGGAATCAAGTCTTATATAATCATGAAATAAAACTATACTATGAACATTTATTACGTAGGAAACATCCTTATTCCGAAGGAGTTGGACAGATACAATAAACACTAAGTCAATAAACACTAGTACCCTATTTAGATAATTATTTTTTATGAACAAATTCACTATTAAAACAAAACCAAATTAAATCAATATAGTATATCATTGTGCCCAGCAAAATAACATAAGTCAAACAACAATTAATACGAGTTGATGTCAATTATATCACCTACTAATAATCATTATTATACCAGAAAATGATCCATAATAATCCACATATAAAAACCTAATAAGCATATGTACAGGAGAACAATTAACACAAAAATTTGAAATGTATCTTATCAAAACCTCAACTATTTTATAAAAGTAGAATATAGCATCCACACGCCCAATAAAAATAAGTGAATATCATACCCCTTTTTTAGCATACAATGAATAATTATCATATTATACAAATATTATTCTAAACTTAAGGATATAATAGGTTCACATATATTTAAATATTATAACATTAAAGAATATTAACAGATTAAACACATACGAAATCTGAACAACTTTAATCTATTGAAATCAATTCTTGCACAATCATGGCATAACATCATACAAAAATAAAATATAAATAAGTGTTACCTCTTGTGAAAATTAGTTCACGAGAAGAAAAGACTAACAATCAGGAGCCACAAACTTGAAACCGCGAAAATAAACCTCGAATTCAACCTTTGTTTTTGAGTGGAAAGGAAAAGAAAAATATATGTAATATGAAGAGGAATACGTATGTTGTATGTGTGGGAGGATAAGTATGTTGCTGAATTTTTCTTCTTCTGTTTTCCTGTACGTTTTTGTGTGTGATGTGTTGTATCTGTATTAGTATGTGTGGGTATTGTAGTATGTATATAGATGTAAGGGAGGGGCTGTACGTGTGTGTGTGGAGAGGGAAAATGATGGGGTGGTGAGTGTAGTGGGGTGTAGTATAGGGATAGTGGGGTTGTGGTGGGTATTGTGCAGGTTACTTAGATTATTATTTTTATTTTTTTAGTTTTCTTATTTTTTAAAAGAAGGGAATAATAATTAACTGTACATTTAAATAATAAAATATAAAGTAATTATTTTAAATTAATAAAAATCTAAGTCCTTTATGTAAAAACTCAAGTTTATCATTTTTGTTCCATATTTGTCAGCTTGAAATCTCCATCTGAGTAACACCTTCTTAACAAATGGCATACGTCAATTTAAATGAAATTTGTTCCTTTACCCATTTCTGATACTAAAGGTCGTATCAAGGTGTTTAAGTCCTTTATTCATTTCCTCTTTGACTTCTATGGTGTACCATGGCTAGATATAATCTTAAGATCTTACCAAATCCTCTTGCATATCATGTCACAAAAATTGAATTGAAAAGAGATGTATATGTGGAAAGCCAAATAGAACAGGTCACTTTGACACATAATAAAGATATATTAAAATAAAAAGACTTGATGACAAGACAACAAACTAAATTTTTTATTACAACTCTGTAATAACCCAAACTACGACAAGACTTAATAAACAAACACATAAGAGAAATGATAGAAAGGTCTGATTTACTATAATAAAATAAAAAAGAAATGCATAGTAGAAATGATGAAAAAATAAACTATCCATACACTCTTTTTGAGATAAAAGAAGAGTGTATCCCAATCACCACTCTTGACTTATCAGCCACTACTTTGCACACTAGCCTTCATAAAAGCTCCAACAATTTCAATTGTCTTTTCCTGAGAATTGAGAGAATT
>NW_006239105.1:602766-615024 GCF_000226075.1 Solanum tuberosum
TAGATGCCGGATCAAGGATTTAGAGATACATAATTTATCACTTTGCATGTAATACACTAGAAAAGGATTACTATTATTAGGATTACCGCGTTATGAGCTTATGGGGAACACATTCCTAGTTACTTTTAATAATCTGAATATAAATAAATACTTAGTTCAAAGTTATCTTTTTATTGTTTTTATTTTATTTCAATTTAAATCCCCCATTTTTATATAACGACTATCGAGTTAAATATTTGCTATTGACAATATTCTTCCATATTCTCTGTGGGATCGACCCCGACTCATAGTTGGGTAAATATATTGCATACGATCGTTTATATTTCTTTTCAAGACGTATATTTGAATGTTATCACATCACATATCATCTTGATGAAGTGTACATCATTATGCGCCGGTAGAGGATTCTTAGTAACATTTGGGGGGTCATCATTTTGAACCGCAATCATCTTTGTTTGAATCATCTCTTCCTCCTTTCTTCTTAAATTTCGACAATCTTCAGTACTGTGCCCTGGAGCATCAGAATGGTATGCATACCGTATTGTAGGATTGAAACCTTTTGCATGTGGATCCACGGAATTTTGAGGAATTGGCTTTATCATATTCAAACGTTTCAATTTCTCAAATACACTTGTGTAAGACTCTCCAATTAGTGTGAAATTGTTCATAGGTATTTGACCTCCCTCAAATCCCTGTCTTGGACGGGAATTATAAGGTGCTCGAAAATTTTGAGAAAAAGGACGAACATTTTGATTTGTTGGTGCTCTCCATTGAGGATAGTTTGGTGGATATGCATATGGTTGTGCACCATAGACTGCATATTGAGGTGGGACAATAGAGTATTGTGTATCTTGCATGGGGATATAGTGATGGAATTGAGGTGGTGCATATTGATAAACTGGACCCCTTAGACCCTTTTGTGTGTCTGACACAACATTTGCTACATCCTCCTTCATTTTTTTCCCCCAAGATTTCCTGATCCATTTTTAATCACTTGTGTTGTGGCTTTCAAGGCAGCTTGACTTACAATCCTTCTAGACTTGATGCCATTTTCCACCATTTCACCAATCTTAATAACTTCAGCGAATGTTTTTCCAACAACAGAAAGTAAATACTGAAAATTGTCTGGTTCTTGCACTTGGAGGAAAACATCAATCATTTCAGACTCTTTCATTGACGGCTTAACCCTAGCAGCTTGCTCCCTCCACCTAATAGCATATTCACGAAAATTTTCGGTAGTCTTTTTTCTCATGTTGGCAAGTGAAGTACAATCTGGGACTATGTCAATGTTATATTGAAATTGTTGAACAAAACATCGTGCCAAATCATCCCATGTATGCCAGTTAGAAGTATCTTGATCTATGAACCATTCTGAGGCAATTCCCATGAATCTTTCCCCAAAATAAGCCATGAGTAATTCTTCTTTGCTTCCAGCCCCTCTCAATTGATTACAATATATCTTTAAATGAGCAACAGGATCTCCATGTCCATCATACTTCTCGAACTTTGGAGTTTTAAGACCAATGGGTAGATGAACGTGGGGAAACATGCACAAATCATTGAATGAGACACTTTTGTGACCTCCCAATCCTTGCATATTTCTTACACTCTGTTCCAAACTCTTGATTTTTCTAGCCATTTCTTCATGTTCCTCGTTCTTAACAGCTTTTTCAGCGTCAACATGAGAATTATACTGATGAGTGTGAGGGTAAGAGCCTGAAATTTTAAGAGCCTCTTCAGGGGTGTAGCCATGAAGAACTTGGGATGAATGATCATTGTTGGATTTGGGCACCATTGTTGGTTGTGGAATTCTATTAGTCGGCGCAGGTGGCATGAAGAGTGGATTACTCATCATAGGTGTACTCAAAGGGCGCACAGTAGAAGTTCCAGCGACGTTGGATGTGTTAGCATAGGGGCCGAATCCAGGTGGATAAATTGGATAATTTGTCGACACTTGGATAGGGGGTAGCATATTTGTATTCAGATAGTCACGGATTGAAGACGGTGGAGCTTGTCCACTCATCCAAGCTTCGTACATCTCTGCCATTTACTGTCTTAATACCCTTACCTCTATAGTTAACACTTTTTCTTGTGAAGCCACCTGATTTCAGACCTCATCATTGTCCGACTCATTTCCGTCTTTCTGAGTCTTTTTTTTTTCCTTTTGATCTTGTATTGTAGGGATGGGATACCAGCTTAACCACAAACCAACCACTTTTAAGTTAACTCTGTGTATTGACAATAAATCTTGTTAGGGTTAGACATTTTTCATTTATAACCACATGTTGCACATCATGCATGCACATGTCTTTTTATTTATAGAATGAGCTTAAAGAACCTAATGTTTAATCTTGACTTGCTCAACTACATCCATTTCCTTATTATAATTTGTTTATTTATTTACTTCTCTTTTTTTAAAAAAATAATTTGATAAGACATTGATCAAATCTATTTACGATTGCATGTGTAACACGCTTGATAACATGAATAAGATCTTTGCATATTTTAATTTTTACTAAAACTAAATAACAAAGCTTTTTTTTTTTAGAACTTTAAGATAAAATCTTGTTTCTTCTTGAATTACTAAAAGAAAATTAAAAAGTCTATTTTTGATCTTGAATTTCCTACCAAAATGAAATAAAAAACAATCTTTTTCTTACATTTCTTTTGAATGATGAATTCGAAAATAAGGTTAATTTTTTGTAAGTAGATAAAAATAAATATTTATTGAATAAAGATCAAAGCTTCTATGCTTTTTTTTTTTTGAAGGAGATAAAACTTTTTTTTTTCGAATAAAGATCACCGAACCCAAATAGGGTTGCCTACATATCTCATTGAGTTGAGAATCAGGTGTGCGTAGTTCGTTCAGATTGGATGGTTAAAAAAAAAAAACTAAAACTTGACTTGACAAATGCAATATTTTTCAAAGTATTATGAAAGCAAAATATTTCGAAATATTTTATTAATTGTACAAAAAAACTTAAATATTTATTTTAGTTAAGTAGTGAAAAATCTTTCATTTCATTTTTAAAAAAAGGTATAATAACTTCTAAAAAAAGAAATATTTTTATGTTTTCTCTTCTTCTTTTTTCTTTCTAAAAACTGAAATATAACAGTTTTCATTACATTAACCACACTAAAATGAGTCAACTTATAGAGACTTTCTAAATAAATGCATTTTCATGTAGCATATAAGATGATCTAAGTGGTCAAGTAAAAGAGGGATACTTGTCCTAGACGGACCCAACTCTTATTTCGAGGCTCACTAAATCAAAATGCAAATGATGCAAATAAGTGGAGTCTTCTAGTGATAAGCATGTCTATGTTCCAGTTTTACTAGGTTCAGACCTGAAGGAGATAGGTATCTAGACTGGCTTACCCGAGTGGACAATTCGAGCCAGAGATGGGCAACTTATCGGTAGCAGCACTATTCCGACTTCATTGTTGGTCCAACCCCGCCTAAAATGTGTGACTAAATATCCTTCACTGGGTGTATCCTTCACTAGGCGTCAAGACACTCTAGCTTTATCTCAAGGGAAAGTAGGATGCATAACTGCATTCCTGTGAACGTGTGTTAAATGTATTCAAAGACTCAGAAGGGGTGCACAAGAGAAGATAACTTAGTACTGTTCAACAAATATAAAAGCGATAAATGAGCATCAAGTAGCACATTAAACCATCATACACAATATATCCAAACAAATATTATAATAAAATCAAGTAAAAGTCAATATAACAAAGCTCGAATTCAGGTTAGTCCCCAACGGAGTCGCCAAAGATGTCACAACCCTTTTCGACCGGAGGAAGGATTTTTCCAATTAAAGTGACGGTATTGACTAAGGGACCATTTTATTTGTTTCAGAGTCGCCACTTGTAATTGAGTCGTGGTGCTCCAAGTCACATTTTTATTTAATCCCTAATCAGAAGGAAATAACTCTTTATTTGGTCTGCGAACTAGAAATTCTGGTAAGTAATTTTGTTGACCGAGGGGAAGGTATTAGGCATCCCTCGAGTCTCGTGGTTCTAGCACGGTCGCTTTTATTAACTTTTACTTATTTTAACTATTTTTTGGATTTATTATTTGTAGGACACAACTTACTTATTTTTATAGTTGAATTTTTATTAGTCTGAACCTAGAAGCGTAACTGCATTCTTGGTCTTGACATTTAGAGGCATAACTACATTTTCCTCTCGAGTACGTCACACCTAATATTTTTTATGTACACCTCTTGATTTGAATTAATGAAAGTTTAATTAATAAAATAATTTGGATAAGGTGCGTAACCGCATCCCTGAATTTGGCCAAGGTACGTAACCGCATCCTTGAGTTTCTTAAGCATCTCAAAAAAATGTGGAACCGCATTCTTAATTGAGATGAAATTTAAATATTATCGTTACATGTACTAACAAAAAAAAAATTAAAAAAATTCTAATACATAATGAGTTATTCTTATAATAGTTGTCAATAAACTACATTAAAAATAATTTCCTTAAATATTAGAATAAATAGTTTCAACATTCTAAAGATCTTCATTGTTTAGTGATATGTAAGATTTAAACAATTATATTTCAATATTATAATATCAAAATTAAACACACATAAATTTCTAGCAATTTCATAATATTGGAATCAAGTCTTATATAATCATGAAATAAAACTATACTATGAACATTTATTACGTAGGAAACATCCTTATTCTTAAGGAGTTGGACATATACGATAAACACTAAGTCAGTAAACACTAGTACCCTATTTAGATAATTATTTTTTATGAACAAATTCACTATTAAAACAAAACCAAATTAAATCAATATAGTATACCATTGTGCCCAGCAATTTAAACCAAATTAAGAATATAAATATTATAACCTAGTAAAAAAAATATAATTAAAAAATTCTAGCATATCTATAAAAACTTAATTTTAAAATAATATATATTTTTTGTAATCTTTCATTTATTTTTAAAAAATTGAAAATAAAACCTAACTTAAAGTGTGACTCTATTTTTTTTGTAGTTTTCAAATCTTTTAAAATAAACTTAATAAAATAAGGTAAAATTCAAAATATTTAATTTAGATTTCTATAAAATATCTGAGCTCTAAAAATGGTTTTAAACTTAAGTTCGGTCAAAAATTACGTGTCTACAGTTTCTTTCATTCAGTTGAGAAGAAATATGTTAGAATCCGTGATGTTGTGTTCTTTGAAGACCAAATAATTGAAGATCTTGACAAAGCTGAGAAAGTTGACTTAAAGCAGTGAGATCCTAGTTGATTGATGAGTCGGGGATTTTGACTCATTTAGGGATTATGATTTAAGGATTTAGTTTCCTCAATACCAATTTTATGCTCATAACTAATGTTAAAATGATTATAAGCAGCAATGAAGGCTCAAGAGCAAGGGAGGACGACATTATGATGCAAAAAAGCTGAAAAAATTGAAAGGGATAAAAGCTGAGACTCGCCAAATCCACTCGGCGACTCGCCCATTGTACCTTCCGCTCGCCTAAAGTTCCAGCATAACAGCCCATGGAAGAAACAAACTTAGCGAGCAAACAAATAATTTGACGACATGCCGAAGGGATCGGCGATGACGATGTAGCTCGCTGAAAGTTACATAATGCTTTGATGAAAATGCCAAGTCAAAAAGGCGAAAAGAGGAACAACTCGATGCATCGCCGAACTGGTTGGTGAACCCGACTTACTTCGCCGAGTTGACTCCGTGCTGAAATTCTAAGAATGTATAAATGCAATTCTTAAAAGAAGAGAAGGAGTTCCCATATTGTTTACTTCTCGGTTTCTGAGCTTTACTTTCTAGAACACTGTATTCACATATTTTAGTAGAGATTTAGAGATTGTAAGATTTCTAGCTGAAATTTCAGCATTTGGGAATTGCAGATCGTTAGGAAATCAGATGGAAAACTTCATTGGTAACGATTTCTTATTTTTCTCTAGGCTTGGCTAAAATCCCTTTACTTGGGGGTGTGATTATAAAGTTGAATGCATTAATTAGCTAATGGGTGTTGTTAGTTACTGATTTTATTACTGTTTCGAAGTGGGTTCAATCAATTGTTCATGTTTCAATTGAAAAATTGTAGTTGCAAATATAATTCTAGCTTATTTCTCTATTCTTGCTTGAGAAATAGGTATTAGAGTCGAATTATTGATTGATGGTTGTATTGATTGCCTTGTAAGAATCTAGCTTGAGAAAGTGGGTTTTATTGTGTCTTTACAAATTTAGCTTGAACGAGTGGAATAATTAAGGATTTTGGTTGTGTTTTTCTCAATAAGGTTCGAAAGAACTCACTCGAAACGTAGTAGTTGATTGAGAAATGGCTATTGCTCTCAAAACCTAGTCTACCCACTGAGATTAAACATCTATAAGTAACTAGTAATCACCCATTACGTGAAATTAGCATTCAACTTATCACTCTCCTAAGGTCCAATCTCTATTTGTTTACTATCCACGTTAGCTTTCGTAATTGGGTTACCTAAATTCCCCCATTTGATATTAATTGTTAAAACTTTTTGATTTACTTTAATGTTGCAAAACCTCTACTTCTACATATGATTAGGACACAATTTTACTTCTTAATTGAATTATCTACTGTATCACTCCCTGTGGGATCGACCCCAACTCTTAGTTGGGTTAATACTTGTTAGTGACCGCCTACACTTAGAATTGGATGAAGTGTAGTTGAGCATTATCATTGATGTTGATCCAGTTCCTTTGACTACTGCACATGATGAAAATCTTCAAAATGATGAAAATCAAGTTGATATTGAAGATGTTGATCATATTCAGAATGACCACTATGTCGTTGATGCTACAATGCAAGATGATGTGGTTGGTAAGAAACCAACTATTATTGATGCTCCAGAGAGTTCTCTCAGAAGATCTACTAGAGAGAAAATACCTTCATCTCGTTATTCCCCCAATAAGTATGTACTATTGACTGATGGGGGAGAACCTGAGATTCTTGATGAGGCCATGGAAAGTGAAGAAAAAGAAAGGTGGTTTGATTCTATGGAAGATGAAATGAAATCTCAACATGATAATCATACCTTTTATTTGGTTATGTTACCTAAAGCTCAAAAAGATTTGAAAAAAGGTGGGGTTTTAGGGTGAAATATGAAGATGG
Source organism: Solanum tuberosum (assembly GCF_000226075.1). NCBI lineage: Eukaryota > Viridiplantae > Streptophyta > Magnoliopsida > Solanales > Solanaceae > Solanum > Solanum tuberosum. The sequence continues at coordinate 609,906 of NW_006239105.1, forward strand.
TAGCCCAGTTCCACGGTACAAGGCTAGATTAGTTGTGAAGGGTTTAAACCAGAAAAGGGGAATTGATTTTGATGAGATATTATCTCCAATTGTGAAGATGTCATCCATCTATGTTATTCTAGGCTTGGCTACAAGTCTAGACTAAGAGGTTGAACAAATGTTAGAACTGCTTTTATCCAAGGTGACTTAGATGAAGAAATTTATATGGAGCAGTCGAAAGGCTTTGAAGTCAAGGAAAAAGAGAATTATGTTTGCAAATTGAATAAGAGCTTGTATGGTCTAAAACAAGCTCCCAGACAATGGTACATGAAGTTTGGTTCTTTTATGAGTCAGCAGGGCTTCAAGAAGACTTCTTTACAAAATTGTGTTTTTGTGCAAAAATTCTCTAGTAATGACTTTATCATCGTTTTTCTTTATGTTGATGACATGATTGGTGTTGGTCATAATGCTTGCAGGATTAAAAAGTTGAAGAAAGAGTTGAATAAGTCTTTTGCTATGAAAGACTTAGAACCAACAAGGTAGATTCTTGGCATGCAGATTGTTTGTGATTGAGAGGCCAAGAAATTGTGGTTGTCACAAGAGATTTACATTCATAAAGTACTTCATAGATTTAACATGGACAAAGCTAAGGTTGTTTATACACCTTTAGCTATGCACTTCAAATTGAGTACAAGACCTGATATGAAGAAAGTTCCTTATGCTTTAGCTCTTGGTAGTTTGATGTATGCAATGGTGTGTACAAGACCTGATATTGCTCATGTTATTGGTATTTTTTGCCGTTTCCTTTCTAATTCGGGAAGAGAGTATTGGAATGTTGTAAAGTGGATTATGAGATATCTTTGTGGCACTTCAAGTCTGATTTTGTGTTTTGGTACATGGGAACCTATTCTTTGTTGTTACACAGATTCATACATGGATGGTGATGCCGATACTCGTAAGTCTACTTCAGGCTACTCGGTTACTTTTGCAGGGGAGCTGTGTCTTGGCAATCTCGGTTGAAAAAATGTGTTGTTTTATCTACTACAGAGGCTGAGCTTATTGCAGCTATTGAAGCTTGCAAAGAGTTGATCTGGATGAAGAGATTTTTTAGGGAAGTTGGTTGTGCTCAAGAGAGGTATGTGCTTTATTGCGACAATCAAAGTACTATTCACCTTGGTAAAAATTCTACATTTCATGGTTGGTCTAAACACATTGATGTGAGGTATCATTTGATTCGAGATGTGTTGGATTCTAAGTTGCTTGAACTTAAAAAAATCCATACCAATGATAATGGTTTCTATATGATGACTAAAGCTTTGCCAAGAGGGAAGTTTGAAGAATGTTGCATGATCGCCAGGATAGAGGTTTCCTCCACATAGTCAGTAGGGGGAGTTATTGTTGGGTTTTTGGTCTTTTTCTCTTCCTATGTGGATAAATATAATTTCAAGGTTTTGGGTCTTTTCCCTTCCTATGTGGATAAATATAATTTCAAGATTTTGGGTCTTCTTCCTTTCCTTTATGGATAAACTAGTAAATGGGCCCGCGCTTCGCGTGGTTAGATTATTTTTCTTTAAAATTTATTAGAATAGAACTTTTCTTGTATTTTGATGTTATAGCATTTTTATATAAATCTATTTTCAAGAGTATAGAGGTTATTCAATTTTAGTTTACCGTTTGTTTTATTAAAAGAAAAGGAAAAATTATAAATCATAACACTATTTTCTCCTAGTTTACATAATTTCATTTTACAGATTCATTAATTTACTTTTGAAATTTTACAATGGTTAGTTTAGTTTTATCATCTATATGCATGGATACATAGTGTCTTTAATTAGAGAGTCAAATAAATATTTTTCTCAATTTTCTTCTTTGCAAATTTCGTTAGTATAACACTAGCAATTACTTTCAAAATTAAATATATATATATATATATATACATATATATTGTTATGACTGTGGTAAGGAAAGAAAAGAATGAGCTAATTCCTACTAGAACAGTGACTGGGTGGCGAATTTGTATGGATTACCGAAAACTTAATGATGCTACTCGGAAAGATCACTACTCCGTTCCCTTTATTGATCAAATGCTTGACAGGTTATCAGGGCAGGGGTACTATTGTTTCCTAGATGGCTATTCAGTGTACAACCAGATCTTGATTGCACCCGAGGATTAGGAAAAGACCACATTCACTTGTCCGTATGGTACATATGCTTTCAAACGCATGCCATTCGGACTTTGCAATGCACCGGCGACTTTTCAAAGGTGTATGATGGTCATTTTTCATGATATGGTGGAAGACTTTGTAGAAGTGTTCATGGACGATTTTTCCGTCTTTGGGAAGTCTTTTGAGGTATGTCTCCGAAATCTTGATAGAGTACTTGCTAGATGTGAAGACACTAACTTGATTTTAAACTGGGAGAAGTGTCATTTTTTAGTAAAAGAGGGGATAGTATTGGGGCACAACGTGTCTAAATCTAGGTTGGAGGTTGATAAGGCTAAAGTAGAGGTTATTGAAAAATTGCCCCATCCCATTTCTGTAAAAGGTGTGCGTAGTTTTCTTGGTCATGCAGGTTTTTACAGGCAATTCATCAAGGATTTTTCCAAGATAGCAAGACCCATGTGCAACCTTCTGGAGAAAGAAGTGAAGTTTGACTTTGATGAGATGTGCTTGAAAGCTTTCGAGATGCTGAAGAAGAACTTAATCGAGGCTCCTATCTTAATTGCCCCTAATTGGGAATTACCATCTGAACTCATGTGTGATGCAAGTGATGTAGCAGTAGGTGCAGTGTTGGGACAAAGAAAGAATAAGGTGTTCCACTCAATCTATTATGCAAGCAAGACCCTTGACTCTACACAAGCAAATTACACAGTGACTGAGAAAGAGATGCTGGCCCTAATGTTCGCCTTCGACAAGTTCAGATCGTATTTGGTAGGTACTAAAGTGATTGTTTTTATTGACCATGCAGCTATTAGGTACCTATTCAACAAGAAGGATGCTAAACCAAGGTTGATTCGATGGATATTGCTTCTCTAAGAATTCGACCTCGAAATCAAGGATAGGAAGGGTACGGAGAATCAAATAGCAGATCACTTATCTAGGTTGGAGGATTTTTCACATATGAAAGAAGGTGAGCAAATCCGGGAAGAGTTTCCGGATGAACAATTAATGGCATTGGATATCTCTCAAGTGCCATGGTATGCAGACATAGTGAATTTGATAGTAAGTGGTGATTATCCTCCGGGTGCTACCACCCAACAAAAGAAAAAGCTTAACCATGATGCCAAGTTCTACATTTGGGATGACCCATTCTTGTTCAAGCAAGGGAGACCGAGTAGTGAGAAGGTGCATCCCGGAGTATGAGGTTCACAAAGTGTTGTAAAGTTCTCATGCTAGCCCATATGGAGGTCATCATGGAGGAGAGTGCACTGCTCATAAGGTACTACAATCTGATTTCTTTTGGCCCTCGCTATTTAAAGATTTTGTTGCTTTTGTGAAGGGTTGTGATAGATTCCAAAGGTTGGGTACTATTTCAAGACTACATGAGATGCCACTAAGTAACATTCTGAAGGTTGAAATTTTTTATGTGTGGGGTATTGACTTTATGGGTCCCTTCCCACCATCCAGTGGAAACCAATAATTATGTTAGGAAATGGGTTGAGGCGGTCGCTCTTCCTTCCAATGACTCAAGGGTGGTGATAAAGTTCATCAAGAAGCACATCTTCTCTAGTTTTGGCACGCCAAGGGCAATCATAAGTGATGGAGGTAAGCATTTCATTAGCCATCTTGTTAAGAACCTTCTTGCTAAGTATGGTATTCGTCATAAGGTTGCGATAGCTTACCATCCTCAAACAAGTGGCCAAGTGGAGGTGTCGAATAGAGAGGTAAAGCAAATTTTGCAGAAAACGGTGAATGCGCAGAGGAAAGATTGGGCTGAGAAGTTGGATGATGCGTTGTGGGCATATCGGACTGTGTACAAGACACCCATAGGGACTTCTCCCTATCACATATTATTTGGAAAAGCATATCACCTTCCGGCAGAATTAGAGCATCAAGCTTATTGGGCAATTAAAAAGTTGAACTTGGACCCCGAGCTAGTCGGTAAAAAGAGAGTGAACCAACTGCATGAACTTGAGGAGTTTAAGCTCCACCCGTATGAGAATGCCAAACTATACAAAGAAAATACGAAGAGGTGGCATGACAGGCACATAGTGGCTCGTACTTTCAATCCGGGAGACAAGGTATTACTCTTTAACTCTAGACTTAGGTTGTTCCCCAAAAAAACCAGGTCAAACTGGAATGGCCCGTTCGAAGTGATTAGAATGACACAACAAGGGGCAGTTGAACTTCAAAGTGAGACTGACCCTACGTTCTTGGTCAATGGGCAAAGAGTGAAGCATTATTTTGGTGAAGATTCGGATCGTGATCGGGAGGTTCTTGAGCTAAATGATGAATGATCCAAGCTGCGTCGTGCCACGACGTTAAATCAAGCGCTACATGGGAGGCAATCCATGAACAATGTGTAATAGACAAGGAGTTCGTGTTTGAAATTTTGATTTTTAGCATAGTTTTAATTCGTAGAATCTAGGAAGTTCTTTTAGTTCTTAGTTTTAGTTCAATTGTATTTTTCATTCTTTGTAACTTAGCTTGTAATAGCGAAGAAAAAATTTGGAGCTAGGCGCACTGGCTGGCGCGCCGCGCCTGGCATCGAACGTCAGAGCGCCCTCTCAGGCGCGCTGAGAGGCGCGTCGCACCTCCCATCGCCCCACTGCCCAGAAATTTTATCAACCGGGTTTTGACTCGGTTCACACCTGACCCACTCCCCTTAAAACCCCCAAATCCCACATTCTTCCCCTATTCCCCTAAATCCTAACCGATCCACCTCCTAATATACTTCAAACTTTTCTCCATTCTTCTTCCCTAACTCTTCTCCTTCCTCCATTACACTCCCATTTTCTCCATTAAAACAACCAACAAAACTATTCTTCTTCCCCTCCACCACCTATAAACTCTCCACTTCCCCACTCAACTTCCTCACTTCCCTTCCCCTTCTAAACCATCATTCCCCCACCATTTTTTTTTCTCCATTCTCCTCACTGCCCAGCCGCCCCCCCCCCCCCACTTTTTTTTTCTATTTTTTT
>NW_006239105.1:616397-626907 GCF_000226075.1 Solanum tuberosum
GGTCATCTTAGGAGGGACAGTTCCCAATGATGGATGGATGACAACCGTCTTAAGGGAAAATTAGTCACGTGGAGGAGTAGGATGAAAACCAACCTTGGTCTTTGGAAGCTATGGCCGGAGAAGTTAGCCAAACTTCATGGGTAGTTACACTTGGAAGAATGCAATAACTTGTTGATCGTGTACTTAGCATGTGTTCTTAAGATTGACTCAAAATAATATGAAAATGGGCTTAATTGTGTAGTGATACCGTAATGCAAGTTGAATAAGCATGTTAGTTAATATATCTTTATATGTGTCATGATGCCATGTGTGGTGAGTGTTGATTGGTTCTTGCTTAACTTGATATCTAGAACTTTCCTTGTGTGTGTTGAAGTAGTAGCTTGTATGATTTAGGGAATGTGATTGAGGCGTTTCTTTGAAATAGCCAATTCTTAACTCTACTTGTATGCCTACCATTGAATCATCCCTAGTGAAGCCCCATTGAGCCTTTAGCCTTGTTTATTGATAAACCACATGATAAGCCGAAACCCGTTTGTGATACCAAGCCTTTTTGATCCTATGAAAATCCTTAATGCACTATGTTGAAGAACTAGGGTTGAAAATTGTTGGTTGATATAGCTAAGGGTGAAATGCTACATTGTGTGGAAAAGAAAATTTTACTTTGGCCCTGGTCCTTGGTGACAATGTGCACCTCAACTAAAATTGAGGGTGGCTAATTTAGAACTATGCTCAAAACATTGGCCCTGATCCTATCAAGGATAATGTGTACCCTACTCAGATGTTAAAATCTAGAGTTTGGATGGCTAGTGCAAAGGCATGAAAAAAAGAAAAAAAAATAAAAAAAAATAAAAATTGATGAACAAGAAATAAAAGGCAAATGTGGAGCAACAAAGGGGGTACATAGCCATGAAGTGTGTACTAGGAGGAAAGAAAAAGTTATGAAGGAGATTGTTGGCTAAGTAATAACATGTGCATTAGGGAGGTTTAGTCACTAAAATGATTCCCAAATATTCCTTCCCTGACCTTAAGCCGTCATTACAACCAAATGAAAGTCCTCTTGATTCCTTGAGAAATATAATGCGAAAGTAAGAATACACTATGGGCAAGCTTATGGTATGTTGAGGAAAGTAAGAATTTCTTTTGTGAGAGTGAGTTGTTTGTTTGAAAGATACGCCTTATTGATTTTAAAATTGCTTGAGTGAAAGGCTTTACTAAACATAAACAAGTGAGGGCATTCATGGCATGTGTAAGATTATCTAATTGATGTGTGGTATGAGTTTGCATTAGCCCAGAAAAATAACAAAAGAGTCATTCTTTGAGCATGTGTGCACTTGGTATAAATTTTATGAATTGTTGCATCCAATGTGAACTACAAGATCATGATTAAATATGTTTGGTTGGTTTTGAGGTGGGTTGATAAAGCCAAGTGTTGTGAAAAAAGAGTCGTTAGTTTAAAGATCGTTTGAGGACAAACAAAATTCTAAGTGTGGGGTGGTGATCTTAGGCATATTTATATGCCTAAGTAGTCGAAATTGGCCCACGAAGTGATGATGTTTGATGACGATCCTGAGTTATTAGCTTGATTTTTAGTTTAACTAGTGATATTGCATACTTACACACGTGATTAGTTGTTTTAGGAAATCTTGAAGGAATATGGATTGGGAAGATGGAAGAAGGAGCAAGGCGATGCAGGAAAATGGCTAAGGCAAAAACCACCAGTTGCTGGCACACTGGTTACCGCGGTGCGCCACTGGTGGTACTTTAGAGAGCCTTTTGAGGCGTACTGAGGGGCGCGACGCGCCAGAAGGGAATCTTCAGAGGCGCTGCCCAGGCGCACCAAGGAACTAAATGACTGAAGAAACTTTGAGGCGCGATAAGGGACGCGACACGCCACCTGTTTTCCAATTTTTCCAGATTTTAAATATTAATTAGGAGTCCTTATTTGTGTAGGATTGGTTCCCAACTTCCCCTACTATTATAAATATATTCTTAAGCCTCCATAGTTAGCGTCGGACGTTTGTTCAGTGTGCAAGAGAAAGAATTCAAGTTTGCAATCCTTTAACTCTTCTATTTTTCAGAATTTTGTATAAACGTTTATCTATTATTGATTTAAAAAAGCATGAGAAGCTAACCGCCTTAATTCTGGGGCTTTAGCTATGAATTATGTGTTGAATGTTTGAGGCTTTATGAATTGATTTTCGGTTGTCAATCCAAATTACTTATATATTCTTGTTTTACTATTTTATGCTTGCGCACCATAGAATAAATCTAGTGTCTAATCTTAAAATCGAACAAGGAGGGATTAGATAGACCAGAGGATATAGAGAGCTCGGTCCACCCATTAGATTGAGGTGATTAGTGTTCAGGAGTGACGCCCGGACGAAAACCTTGCTTGGTTATGAAATAGGATGAAATATAAATGCTCGCCAGTTAGTTTATCTATCCCCGCTCAACGATGTAATTAGATGGCTAACTGGGGTAGGTGGTGAGAGGCGAACCACCCGCACCATACTATTAACCCTATAAACTAGTAATTTGACAACTTAAGTGAATTCTAAGCTAATGATATGATGCATGATATTCAATGTATGCTGGAGCCATGGAATTGTTTTTAAACTTGCTTGAAACATATTAACAAAGTCTTGCACTATAGGTTACTTTTATTTAGTGCATAATTATTAGTAGTTACTTAACTAAATCATCAACTCTTGAAAAGGTTATTTGGTTACTTTTAGTTGTAGAGTTAAGTGAATATAAGTTGATCATAAGTCCCTTGGGAACGATAACTCGTTTCTTAAATAATCTATATTAATTGTGCGACCACGTACACTTGCGTGTATTTTGGGGAGCAACAGTCAATATGTGTTCTCTAATCTTAATTATAAATTTTAGTTCTTTAGAGATCCCTGAAGATGTGAAGAGTAACTGAATATACTTGTTTTGATTTAGAAATGTCGTGTTGAAAGTTGGGGTCTGAGCTAGATTTAGGTAGAGTGTCAATCAAATTCAGTAACTTTTGTCTAAACTTTATATTTGTCTAAAGAAATCCGTTTAATAAGTATTACTTGTTAATTGAGAACTTAGTAGCATAAAACAAGTAGAATCCGGAACACAAACTTCGAATCTTAATTCCACACCTGAGGAAAGTTAGAGTCACTATGGAATGAAGTGCCTATACAAAATTATTTCATATGGTTTTAATGCAGTAACATGAGTGTGTAGAAGACTTTTAATAAGTTGGCATTTTTCCAATTTGTTGAACCTTTAAGCATAAATTATTGACATACTTGTTTCCATGATTTCTAATGACGTTTATGCCCAAAGGATTCATTGCACAAGCATTTGAAGAAGTTCGTGATGAATAGGGATTTAAGATCAAAAGAAGCTAGAAAATGGAGATAAAAAGGGCAAAGCTGAAGAAGTCGTGATGAACAAGAATTTAAGATCACCCCATCTCTTTTGCCTATTGTTACTTGTCTAATCATGTTTTGTTCACTCTTCCCATAATAGATGTAATCAAAATAGGAGTTGATGTCTTATTCCAATAGGTAAGCAAGATATAAATAATTAAATACAATACATTAGGTGCTAATTTAGGAAAGAAAATAAAAAGGGATTCCTACCAATCTGTTAGCTAATTATGCGAGATTCCTACAGATCTACTAGCTAAAATTATGCCTATGCACGCTACTAATATGATGTCTATATATATTTTGTAACACTCTTACTCAAGTTGGTGCATGTATATTAATCATGCTCAACTTGTTGCAAAGGTAATCGACTTGAGTTCAATTAACCACCTTTGTAAGAAAATCAGCTAGTTGATCTCTTGTCTTCACATAGCTAGTAGAAATCATGTTTTCTTGAATCTCCTCATCAATAAAGTGATAATTAACTTCAATATGTTTAGTTCTTTCATGATACACTGAGTTTAAGGTAACATGAAGACCAGCTTGATTATCACACTAATATTTTGTTGGCGTATGATGCTTCAACCCCATTTCAGTTAAAAGATGATAAATCCACATAATTTCACACGTATACTATGACATAGCTTTGTACTCAAATTTTGCACTGGATCAAGATACAAAACTTTGCTTCTTACTCTCTATGCTACTGAGTTTCCTCCAACAAAGATACAATATCATGAAGTGGATCTTTTGTTAACTTTGGAACAAACCCAATCAGCATTTACAAAACACTTAATACGAGTATAGTTGTGACTTCTATACAATATGCCAAGTCCACGAGCTCCTTTCAAGTAACATTGAATCTGTTCCAAAGTTACCCAATATTTGACCGTAGGTGTAAGCATAAACTGACTTACAACACCACAAAGGCAATATCCGAATGAGTCATTATGAGTTAGTTTAACTTCCTAACTATCCTCTTATACCTCTCTAGATTATCAAAAGGCCACCATCATCTTTCATAAGATGCACATTGGGAACCACTAGAGTACTGCAAGGTTTGGCTACCAATTTTCCAGTTTCTTCAAGTAGGTCAAGAGTATACTTTATCTAAGATAGAAGAAGAATTCCCTTCTTAGTTTTATTTACTTCTAATCCCAAAAATATTTCAACTGGCCGAAGTCATTCGAATGAAGCTAAGTATGCAAGCAAGACATAAGGGAAGAGATACCCTTAGAATCACCTCCTCTGATGACAATGTCATCAACATATACAACAAAAAGGATAGTGTCAACTTCATATTGTTGGTAGAAGACAGATGATCACATTTACTCATTTTCAGTCCACACTCTTAAACTACCTCACTGAACTTGCCAAACCAACTTGTGGACTCTGCTTCATGCCATAAACAGACTTTTTCAAATGACACACTTTCCTATACTCTTCAAGAGAAAAAAAACAGATGGTTTCTCCATATACACTTTCTCTTGAAGATCACTATGAAGAAATGCATTCTTGATATCCAACTGATGTAAAGGCCAATTCCCAAATAGAACTAGAGAAATGAACAAGAGTACATAAGTGAGTTTGGCAACCGGAGAAAAAGTGTCTGAATATTCCACCCTGTAAGTCTAAGCATATCCTTTAGCTACAAGCCTGGCCTTAACTTTGACTGTGAACACCCGCTTACATCCTATTGGTTTCTTCACACTGGGTAAATCCACCAAATCTCATGTGTGATTTTCATCTAATGCATATATTTCCTTAAACATCACATTTGACCATCCAGGATGATGCAAAGTCTCCTTCACTGTTTTGGGTACAGAAACACAGTCTAGAGTAGCAATCAAGGATCTAGATATAATAGATAATCGATCATTGGGAAAAAAAATAAGCAATAGTATATGTGGATTTGCAAGTCCTTGTAGATTTATATAGAGCAATAGAGAGGTTAAGATTTTCTGGAGAATGAGTTGGTGCAGGGCATGTATCATCAGTCTCTCGTCTCCTCGAATAAACTTGAAAAATTAGCAGTCTTGTTGGAACATGTGCATAGAGCCACTAGGAGATTGAAGAATAACATCACTTGATTCCACAACACGAGAAACCTTATAAACTAACCACTTATCATCCTCCCCCTAACTTGTGGTTTTAGGTGGAGTATAGAAAAATGGTGTAATCTCTGAAAATATCATATCATTTGACACCATATATTTTCAAAGTTGAGTAGAATAACATTGTTACACCTTTTGAAGATGAGAATAACCCAAGAAAACACACTTCAATGCCTTAGGGTCCATCTTAGAAATAGATGGCCATACATCTCGAACATAATATGTACTTTTGAATACCTTTGGTTCCACCGGAAATAATGATTTGTTTGAAAAAATAATATTGTAAGTCATATTACCGACAAGCATTGTCGATGGTGTAACACATCAAAAATTGGAAAGTCAAAAGGAAAGGAAAGGAAAATTTTCTTATTTCTGGCTACTGGTTGCATCCGATTAGACCAGTCTACAATTCGTAGAAGTTTCTATGGATCATAGATGGAACTCGTAGGAATGAGGTTGATATTTGAGAAATTCAAATTTCGGAAGTTTGACATACGAATGGAAAAAATGGGTTGTAGGATGTTCTACGGATCGTAGATGGGTTCCGTAGAAAGGTTCCAGACTTAGAAAGATTTTGAGGTTAAAGTTGATATCTACGGATGAGGTCTATGGACCATAGGAATTTAGACGGTTCGTAAAAGGGTGTCATAGAAAGTTGTCCAATTTTAGGCCCTAGTAACTCGACCTACGGTTTACCAGTATGGTCCATAGGAATTTCTACGGTCCGTTAGTCCAAACCGTACGGTTCTCCGACAGTTATTTCTTAAGGGTATTTGGCTCTTTTCCTTTGAATTTAATACCTATACTATGTTGTTTGACCCTAATTTAAAGTCCTATAAGTACCATTGTACCCCTATAATTACCCCAACTCTCACATTCACTCAAATCCCCAATCATATCCACACTTATCCTCTCCAAATTCTTTTAAGATCAATGAAGAACACCTAGGGTTTCAAGCTTCAAGTCTCCAATTCCTCCATTTATTTTGGGCTTTGATCCTCAAGGAATGTAGGGCTTCATCAATGGGTTTCATTCATCCATTGAGCCCCAAGAACTTCTCAATTCTCCAAGTTCAATTTCACCAAAATTGATTAGGTTTTCATTCAATTATTCATATGTTCAAATTGTGTTGATTCAATTGTATGATTTTACTCTTATTATGAATTTTGAATCAATTACATATTTTACTATTGATATCACATGAACCCAGGCATTATTCTTGATTATCAATCCTAAAAGACATGAATTTATAAAGAAGCTTGAATCTATGAAAGATGTTTTCATGAAAAGTTGTGCCTGATTTATGTAAAGGAATGTTTTATGATCTAGTTGTCTTCAAGATTAGCATCAATGGAATTGTTAAAAGATTTTCTAACATGTGAAAAATATATCTTTATTGGATATAGAACACAATCCAAGGCCTATAAGTTATATAATCAAGTGAGTGAGAAAATGGTAAATAAAAATGTTGTGTTCAATGAAGATGCAAGTTGGAACTTTAATTCAGGAAATGAAAGTTCAAATATTTAATTTTTACCTTCTGACAACATTGTTCATCAAGAGTATGGAGCATATCATGTTTTTGACAAGTCTATCGAGTGTCTCATGAATTGCACCAACAACATTTTCAACATTAAAAGAACCATCAGCTAAGACAACTATATTAAGAAGATCAACAAGGGATAAAAAACAAAATCCCACATATGTTGACAATACATCTTGTACTTTTGCTTTACTTCTTTCAAATCGTATTTACTTAGAAGATGCTGAAGAGAGAGGATAAATGGTGCAAAGCTATTGAAGAGGAGTTGTTGTCTATTCAAAAGAATCAGACATGGGGATTGGTAAATTTGTCGGAAGGAAAGAAAGATATTGGGTTCAAATGGTTGTTTAAAAGTATATGTTGATGGCAGCATCCAAAAACACAAGGCAAGGCTCATTGCAAAGGGTTATTCCCAACAATAACGTACTAACTTTGAAGAAACATTTTTTCCTATTGCCCTATTTAAAACTGTGAGAACTTTTTTAGCCTTGGCTGCTAATTTTAATTGGCTACTGTACCAATTCGATGATAGATTTTCCTTTTAAAATGGTGATTTGAGAGAGGAGGTCTATGTCTCACAACCTGAAGGTTTGTAGTTAATGACAAAGAAGATAAGGTCTACAAGTTTTAAAAAGGGACTTTATGTCTTAAAGCAAGTGTCACAGAAATGGTACTTTAAGATTGATTCATATTTCCATGAGAATGGTTTTGAAAGAAGTAACAATGAGCCTACTCTTTATGTAAAACAAGAAGGTAAAAATGATTTTTTGGTGGTATGTATTTACGTTGACGATATGATATATATGGGTTCAAGTGAGTCTATCATCACTGGATTTAAGAACTGCATGATAAAAAATTTGAGATGCCTGATTTGGGTCAGTAGCATTATTTTCTTGGTCTTGAGGTGAAACAGGAAATTGAAGGCACATTTCTTTAACAAAAAAAATATGCAACAATTTTTTTGAAAAAGTTTACTATGGTAAATTGTAAAGTTGCTTCTATGCCGATGAATATTAATGAGAAGTTTGTCGTGATGATGGTTTTGAAATGGAAAATGTGATTGATTTTAGAAGTCTGGTTTGAATTACTTGTCACATACAAGACCATACATTGTTTTCTCTGTTTGAGTCGTATCGAGATTTATGCACAATCCAAGCAAGCTTCACCTTGGAGCTAAAACTAGAGTACTGAGATATATAGTTGGGACAACAGCGCATGAAATTTGGTATTCTAAGATAACAAATTTCACATTAACTGGCTTTACTGATAGTGATTATGCATGCATCATTTATGATATAAAGAGAACACATGGTTTCTCGTTTATGGATCTAGAACAGTTTCATGGAGTTCATAGAAGCAGGAAGTGGTGGCCTTATCAACTTCATACGCTGAATATATTGTAGCAACCTCTATAGCTTGTTGAGCAATTTGGTTAAGGAAACTTGTTGCAGATTTTAATCAGAAACCAACAGGTGCAACTGAACTTTTTCACTATCACTATATTTGAGGTCTTGTCTCTACTGGTGAAATTATTTTGAAGTCTTGTCTTACAAACGAGCAAACACTTCCCTAAGCAAAGCAGGATTTCTTCAGAGGTCAACTTGGAGTTTGCATGTTTGAGTCCGGGGGGAGGGGGGGTTGTTGAGAAGTGATTCAATGATACTTGACCAAGTCTTATTTTCCTTTCATCCTTTCCACGGAGGTAAATCTTTGCCTGCTAGGCAAGAGGATAGCAAGTTCCAAATTCTGAAGCGGAACAGACGCTTCTCGCAAACAGCAACTATCCATAGCGAGAGAGATCCCTTGTCTTTTGTGCCAGACTAATAGCTAATTAGTAATTAGTGGGTACCTAAATTCTAGTATTTCAGTTCCGTTGTGCGCCTATTTAATAGGCATGTCTCTTAGTTTCAAGTTGCATCAGAAATAAAGAAGACCACGGTAGCTTTTTCTTCTCTTCTGCTCTATTTTTCAGTTCACTTTCTCCTTTTCTTCCTTTTCTTTACAACAGTTGTCATTCACTTGGAGGGTATGGAACATAAACATCAAAATATACTTTTTTGATATATACTAACAAAATTATAGTACTAAATAATTTTGTCAACGAACAAAACTAATCCTTAGTGTCTTTCTTTTAACTTCAACAAATATATTTATTTAAGGTTGTACATTATAATGAAAACGTATCATATATTTTCTACACGAACTTTTCAAAATTCAGATTAAAGATCATTTTAAACTGCAGGGGCTTGCTGGTGAACTCAATGAGTGCACTACACCTTGTCTCACAATTATATAAAATAGAAAAGAGCTCGGGCAGTACATGTGCATCTCATATCTCTAGTATTGTATTAATTGAGTGAAACAATTAGATTTTCTTGTTTTGTAATTGGTTGTGTTCTTATGCATCATCTCTTTTAACTAAACAAATGATAAAGGGTAAGTATCCTATAACACCCCGACTTTTCAAAACGTCTAAATTAACTTGTATCTTCGTGAAAAGACAAGGAGGGGGGGTAATAAATTAGGAATGATGTGGTATGTCATATTTTAAGTGTTCAAGGGTTGTATCTCAAGTTTTGAAGTTAGGTAAGTGGCAAATAAAAGTTGGCGAAAGTTACCGTAAGTTCCTTTTTACAGATTTCTCTGAAATTTGGGTCAAATGTCTTGGATGTTTTCTCCCAATATATAAAGAGTTAGAAGGCCTATCACCCATTAAATTGAAGGCCTACGAGTCTAGTTTGCAACGCACAAAACCCCGTATCCAACCAACATCGGAGTAAAAGGTTACGAGGGTTTTACTACAGACTGCCGGGGCAGAATCCGGGTCGGATCTGGGTCGGGTCAAAAATGTGGTATGTCGGCTTACTCAATGTTTTAAGCCATGAAAACATTTCATTTCACTTCCAAACCAGAGAGAAAGCTTAAGAGAGGGTTCCTATGGAGTTCTTGCAAGATGAAGGTTATTTTTTGATGATTTCTACCATTAAATGTTGCCCCATGCCTAGAAATGTGATCTCTACACGTGACAATCATTTTTCCCTTCTATTAGCTGTGTTTGGAGCTGGTTTTTGAAGATATAAATTTGTAGTTATTGGTGTTTCTTCAAGGTTTATACTTGGTTAATTAAGGTAGTCATCTCGGGACTCTTTTATGATTGTTTTTATGAATTTCTACGGACATTTCGTCAAGTTGAGGCCATTTTGAAAATTTGTTGATTTAAGAACAATTATGAACTGTTTATAGGTGTGTACCAGCTGTGTATATATAGTGTTTGCGAAGCTTAGGACATAAGGAACAACTTTCGTGAAGGAACTACGGTCTTTCGAGCGTTCATTGGAAAGGTATGTTAAGGCTATTCCCTACTTACGACATGTTTCCTTAAAGCTTAGGAGCAATGTAATTGGGTTGTTATCCTTGTTACACTTGTAGCCATTATTGTTGAT
>NW_006239105.1:627123-640748 GCF_000226075.1 Solanum tuberosum
GGGCTATGATGTTATCTAATAGGACTATGTTATTTCCAAAGAGGACTATGTGTTGCCCACCGGGATATATTGATGCCAAAGAGTGTTATGTGTTGCCTACGGGGCTATTTTAATGCCCAAGAGGGCTATGTGTTGCCTACAGGGCTATGTGCAGCCCATAGAGCTATGATGTTTCCTAAGAGGGATATGTGCTGCCTACGGGACTATATCATTGCCAAAAAGGGCTATGTGATTTCTTACAAAGACAAGGGGCTACCGATAGGGGTATGTAGATTGATTTGGCACCTTCTGGGCTTATAGGGGCCTACGTAGGTGGTATGTTATTTGTACCTGCCAAGCTTATGGGGACTTGGTTAGGTTGATGTTTGATCATTTTTGTATTTTTAGATTCAGTAGAGGGTTAGCATGCTTATCTAAAATTTTGATTTTCTTACGTGATTGTTTTTGGTATATTATGATATTAGCTCACTTAGTCTATAGCCTTTCATACTCTGTACATTATTTTGTACTGACTCCCCATTTCCTTGGGGGCGCTGCATTCATGCATGCAAGTCCCGACAGATGACCCCAGTAGGCCTCCTCAGCAGCAGGATTGACTTCTATCTGATTGGCTATCCCCTTTCCTCCGGAGCTGCCAGAGTTGGAAGGTTTATTACCTTTTGTTGTATATATCTTCATGGTAGGCTGGGGCCCTGTCCCGCCAATTTTTACTACTCTTAGAGGATTGCAGACTAGTGTGTGGGGTGTATAGCTACGTTATGGCCATATTGGCCTAGGTTGTTGGTTTGTTGAAGCTTGTGAACTGTTTGATGTATTGTATTGATATATACCTGCTTTTAGTTTTGGTATAGATATCATGGTGTCCTCGCCGGCCCAATCAGGACTTCTGTGCTAGTTGGCTATTTATTTATATGATCTCCATGGAGTAGCTATTTCTTTTATAGATCAGTTGGCAGGGGCCTTGCAGGCCGAGGGCTTAGTTTTAAGCAGAGATATACTTGTTTGTTTTCTTGATTGCGTGTGGCTGACATGCGCTAGCAGAAAATGGTTCAGCAAGGACGGCTCGAGCCTGAGTTTTGGCATTAGGAGAAAGTTTCGCCCCTCAAGTTTGGGGAGTGACATATCCTATGTCTTTGTCCCCCAATTATAATAATTTAGAGATGGAAAAGTAAACGATTTGGACAAAATCAGAGAGATTAAATTTGCAAGACTATCTTTTAGTTATTCCAACAAATAAATAGAAATATGCTTCTCTTTCTTCACTTATGTATACATTGGAACAAATCTTCAAACCTAACCGATCTTTAGTTTGTTGAAGTTGTACACAACAACATGTTCAATCTCACTATCAAAATCTTTCTGGTGTGCAAGTTTTCCTTGACGATACGACAAAGAAAGCCAAAGATATTGAAACTCTTAAGGTTATAGAAAAGAGGATCAGAGATGTAATATACAAAGCAGAAGATAAAGTTGATTCAAGCCTAAGAAGCATTGTTTTAGCTGATATAGAGAAGGATGGCACAGACTTAGACTTAAACTAAACTCTTTGTAAGGCACTCTGCAACTTACGATATTTTCACCATCTTGTAAGCTCAAGCTCACGTACATATTTACATATTTACGATCATGTAATATTTCTTGCTTTTTCTTGATAGAGTTACAAATGAATGCCCTCCTATTTATAGTTCACACCTAAGGGCTAAAGTGCAAAAACAAATTGCTATACAAGTCCCTACATATTTACAAGTAGGCCACTTTTCTAGAATTCTCTAACAAGTTTAGGCCTTCCAAGTAATCTTCTATAATATTCTACAGTCTTCTTCAAACCTCTCTGAGACTGTAGACTCTTCCCACTAAGGCTAGCTCACTTATTCTTTAATTTCATGCCCAAGTGGTATGACAAAGTTGTGGGTCATGACAAGGGGCTTGTAAATACTTCGAGGAAAAATTGCTAAAAGTGGAAAAAGATGTTGATTCTCTCGGGAAAGAAGTGCCACAGATTGAGTTTAACAAGCATGGAAGAAAATCTTCATAACAAGTCCTCACCAAAAAAAAATACAATTTAGTAAAAAAATACTATTGTTGGGATGGAGGATGACTTCAATGCCATACTTGAACACCTCACTGCCTAAACAGCGATTTAGCTGTCGCAGCAATTTTTGGTATGTGCAATATAGGTGAGACAACTCTTGCCAAAAAAGTTTATGATGATTATATTTGTTCTCAATTTGACAAACATGCATGGTTTACTATCTTCGAAGAATACAATGAGAGACAAATGCTTCTTGAAGTTGTCTCTACAATTACAGGAAGCAGTCAAGAAATGAGCGATGATCAACTAATGAAGATTGTGTAAAGAGGTCTGAAGGGTGGGATATTTATAATTGTCAAAGATGATATATGGAGTACTGAGGCATGGGACCAAATGCAAAGAATATTTTCAAATGATGACAATAGAAGTCGAATTCTATTAACCACTCACCTCTTGCAAGTTGCTGATTATGTCAGTTGTCCTGATTTTCCACCTCATAGAAATACTTTTATAAGTCTTGATGACAGTTTGAACTTCACCAAAAAATCATTCAAAAAAATATATGTTTCGTTCTCTAATTGTAGAACTAGGGAAGCATATTGTACTACAATGTCGAGGATTACCTCTCTCGATTGTTGTCGTTGCTCGACTTCTTCGTCAAATGGACCCAACACATGATAATTGGAAGAATGTTGAGGAATATCTGAACTGATTCTTTGGTACTGTATCCGAACTTTTTCAATCAATTCTTTCTTTGGAGGTCTTCCTGAAGATAAAGAGTTTAATATTTCCAAGTTGATTAGAAACAATAAAAGGTTAGAAGTGGTGGCATAGGAGTATCTAGAAGATTTAACGGATAGAAGTCTAATTTTGGCTTGTACGCGAAGGACTAATGGAAGGATAAGAATTTGAAAATTCATGATCTTCTTCGCCAACTATGCCTAAGTAAATCCATATATGATCAACGGCGAGTGATCCTTCTTTCTACACTTCAAGAGAAACATGATTATCGTAAGCGACATAGCAATGGTATAATTCACACCTTTATTTCAATGCAAGTAGATATTCCAAAACAGATATTTTACAGTTGAAGTTGCTTAAGTTATTGGACGTATTTTCAATTGAATATGATTTCTCTTGTGTAATACCTCAACTTGTACATTTGAGATATGTTTCTGCAAGAATTGAGAAATCTACATACCATAATTCTTCAAAGAGAAATGGACAGGGTTGATGCTCCCAGTAGCTATACATCAGAAAAATGTCAGAGATAAGACATTTGGATATTGGATCGCTACTATATATATCTAATCCTCTTGAGGAAGAAAATCATGGTATTGAAGAAAAACCGTTGTTTCTCAATAGTTTGTAATATCTTGATATATGTTGATAAAGAAGGGATTATATGTTATGCGCGCAATTCGAAGGATAAAATAACATGACAATGGACTAAGAACATAACAGATATAATTAAAATTACTAACTTCAACTAAATCATAACTGATGAACACAACACTTAGTACTGACTTCGACTGTATCATAACTCATGAACATTTCATGATGAACACCTCAAATGACAAATGAACCTAGACACTTAATATAATACTTAAGTTTTAAATTTTACTTTCGACAATTCCATAACACGCACACTAGTAATTGGGAACTGTGGAAGAAGTAGATCCACTAACCCTATTAGCAAAGGGTCCACCAACATTGAGTCTATATGAAGAACTTTACCTAGCACAATTAGGAGGAGTCCAGGCACTTCCCAATGTCTGAAATGGGAATGCATTATTATTTACCATTTGTGCCTCTTTTTAAACCTTCTGCTTTAGAATTTCCAATGCCTTCTTCAAGTGTTGAAGTTGGAATAAGTTAAGTTCTTCCATAGGAGATTCCCACCATAGACCATTAGCTCTCTTCCTAATTTCTCGAAGAGATTCTCCGCGATTTTTCTCCATATGGAGAACCCCCTCAAGGTTCATGAGCTTGGTATTGAGCTCACGAATACCAGCTTCTCTACGAGCCACGATTTGTTGATTGTGGACATCGTTATTTGGTAGAGGGAGGTTCCTCCCAAGGAACCTCTCAACCAACGTGTTCACGCTAGGGTGACCAAAGGAGAAAACTCCTTTATCGCTCGGGAAAAATACCACAATGACACTTTCAACACCACATAGCGTTCAAAGTTCACTAGCCTTTTTGAACAGACCAGCACGACGCTTAGAAAACGTAAATTGTAAGTTCCTCGCATTCTTCATTTTCACCATGTCAATCCTTTGACGACCCTTGTTGATCCTTGTTGTCATGTCTAAACTATCACTAAGAAATTGTGAAAGTAAAATTGTAATTTTTGGTCTTAACACCAACAACTTTATATAGGAAATTGTGTTTTAAAATAACTTGGGGAGCCTAGAAATTTATGTTCTTTCCTTTCTTATTTTTTTGCATTGAAGAAAAGTATTGAAAATGAAAAAGATTAGATTCATGTGCCCTTCATTCTTTGTCTCGGTAGATATAGATCATATTATCATAATTACACGATAAATATTTTTCCTAATTAGAATTATATTATTGGATTGCACTTGACCGCCATTATATTTGAGAAAAATTTAAAAAAAAAAAAAAAATATATATATATATATATATATCAAATGATTAATAAAACCCTTAATGTTTTAATAGTAAAACGAATTTTGCATTTACCATTGAATTTTCCTAGTCAATCATCATTTAAAGACCTACAATGTATCACATCAAGCATATGCGGGTGTTTGGATTTATAAATATATCACAAACTCCATGTTGTGATATATTTTGCTTTTTAATTAGTAAATGTTAAACAACTCACATTTTAAATACTATATTGATTTGTATTAGATTTATTTAACAACAAATAACTCTCTCTAAATAATAAAAATTGTAAGCTAATTTATTTGAATAAATTTATTAGTACAAATATAAAACATAAAATACAGAAAATAAACAAAATCGTTAAAAGAATTTGAGGGATATTTTTTTTTGCTTTACATAGATTTATACCGTGGTATTAAATTCTATGTATTCCTAATATCACCAAATGTAAGGTATTAGTTATACATCATATACCATGTAGGGTGTATAACTAATCCATGAATTAGTTATACATAGGCCTTAAATTCCTACCAAACATAGTACTAAATAATATCATACAAACACATGGACTATTTCTCCTATCATTCCCTTCCAAACGACTCATTAATCCTTTTCGGTTTTTTTATGTTTCTACAACTGATATAAACTTTGTCCTAATTAAACTTTCTTCTGCTTGTCTCCGCCCAACCTATGTGTTACCATAATCTGGTATTCCATTAGTGATGAGCTACCAAAGGAATTTGTACCAAAACCCTAAATTTTCATCAGATTAACTTCGTTGGTAGGCGTCATTGTCAACGCAGCGATAGATGGCCTACACTCCATACTGGTGAACCACCACCAAAACCACCATTGAACTATGCAACAACTTTTAATAAAGTAGAAGACAAAATCACAATGCATATCCCTATCAAAGATATTACTTACATCCATGGAGACCCAACTATATTATGGAAGGAAGAAGAGGTTCAGGTCATGATCATTAAAGAAGAATTACGGTATGCCATACCTGCAAATTTTTCTTATGGCTGGTCAAACCTAGAAAAGATTCGTAAATTGATCCTTTAAGGTGTGAGATTCAAGTCTGAATGTAAGGAAGGATTCTTGAGTGATAGACACATACTAATTCGTCTTATCATATGAAAGATTACATACATTTCATATCAAAACAGACATATTTTTTGAAGGCTAAAGACCGATATATATAATATCATATATGACCTCTAAAGTGGGAATCTAGTTCAACCCAAAGGCGGAAACTGCCCTAGCGTGGATCTCTTTTTCATCCCTATCACCTATTTTTTTTGTTAAAGAATCCTTGTTTATGATGACCAAAGCAGTGGGAAAACCGTTACATGTTGTCATGGCTACAATAAGCAAATCTAGACCTAGTTTTGTCAAGGTAAAGGTTGAAGTCGACTTATTGAAAGAATTTCTCAAACGGATCAATGTTGGAGTTAAGAAGACATATTCTGAGGAAATCATCTCAACATGGATAAAATTCTTATACGATTACATGCCAAAGTATTGCAAATATTGCGAACTTCAAGGCAGAGGCATGATTTTCGTCAAGGGGGTTCAAAAAGATAAGTAAGCACACTAACAGTATTCACAAATAAGTGGATCAGGGAAGGTCAAAGATAAACAGGTTAGATTCGATATACGCAACTAAATAAAATTTAACTCTACCTCAACACAAACAATAAAATTGAGGAAGTATGTGTTTGACATAATATTAAAATGAGTACGAGAGAATGTATTTTTTAAAATTTTATGTATGGTCTTGTCTCCATTATTGTTCTATATATATGTTACTAGTATATGTACCCACGTAATGCATATATAATATTAAAATATTATTTTAAATTTTTTTATTGTGATATCTTGTTCGAGTATATTAAATCATACAAAAGTTCAATTATCATATTGTTCCTCATTAATGAAATGTAATCCCTCCTAGCTTAATATATTCATTAAATAATTTTCTAATTAATATTAAACATATATATTTATTGTGTTTACTTGTGATCTTTTAATTTTTATTTTAGTGTTCACATCTCTCTAATTTAAAGTTTTATGGACAATAATAGGTATATTATTTAACTATTTTATTGTATTCTCAAAATTATTCAAAATATTTTCCCCACCCCTCTTCCGCCTTTTTTTTTTAATGTATTTTTATTACTTTTCGCTAATATAATTTGAATAATTTTTTTATGTTACATGTCATAAGTAGTTGAGTGTTTTTTTATTTCAATATATAGAATACTAAGCTTAAATTTGTTACTTAAATTCTATATTTTAATGTGTCATTATTTATTGAGATTTTAGTTATATGATATCTAGATTTTGTCTTTTCTCATTATAATTGAAAAAAATATTTTCTCATCTAAAAGCCCTTCAACTTTTTTTACATTATAATTTATAATTTGTTTCCTAGTTTTGTCCTAACTTAATAGTTATTGTATTATTCATGAATTAGTATTCTTACATTAATATGTAAGTTTTTAATAGCTTGTCGCTTTATCTAATATTCTTATGGTGCGACATCAGTTAGTTATATCTATTTACATTTTATAATGAATTAGTTTTGTACAACATGAAATTAAAATTGATAAAATTCACTAATAAAGTTAGTGATCAGTAACTTTAAAAAAACAAAAAAGAGAAGTAATCTTAACATTATAAATCATTGTAGAAGAATATGTAAGAGAGGCTAAGAAAGTAAAACTCCATTACAAATCAAATTTTATTTAAGTTTGAATTCAAATATTATTATTTAAGAACTTAATTCATATATATATGTATATATATATTCAAAGTTGGATTTTAATTGTGCTCCTACATCATATTAAAATATAATAAGAATATTTATTATCATATCGCTAGTATGATAATAACTTTATTTCAAATTGACTGTTCAAGATAAACATATTTATTTTATACCTTAACTCTATTTTAATACCTAAAAAATGTTATAAACATGAGTAAATGTGTATCGTTGAGATCTTGGTCATAGTTCAGGGGTACTTATGAATTATTTCTTTTAATATGTATGCAATTTTATAAATTGCGCAAAATATATATATCAACAATACGGCATTCACTAAATATCACAAACGCCATGTAGTGATATATTTGTCTTTTCAATTAGTAAATGTTAAACAACTCACATTTCAAATATTATATTGATTTGTATTGGAAAAGTAAAAAAAAAAAAAAAAAGAATAGAAACAATCTATCAAAAAATTTACTAGATAAAATACAATTATTCACTAACAAATCTATGGAATTAACATAATTGCGAATCAAAAAAAATTGTGCTTTAAAATTGTGATAAAAAATAAAGAAGTGTGATGAAAATAAAGAATGAAGAAGAAGAGGACAATGGGTGGGGTTTGAAGAAGAAGAGGTGTGGGGGTGGGGGTGGAAAAGAGGATTCGAAAAATTTTTTACTTTAATTTCAAAATGACGCACCTATTTTTTTATATTTTTTTATTTTTGCCACGTCGGTTTTGGGGGTAAGAAAATTCATTTTTGAATAATATAGGTGTGTAATAGGTCCCTATGACAGTTTAAGCGTGTAACTGACTTTTTGGAACAAGTTCAAGGGGAAATTTATGTTTTTTCCCTATAAAATATTAATCATCTATATCATGTTTAGGAATCTTGATTTAATTAATTAAATATTAACCGTTAATTTTTTCTTTTGTCATGAGTCTTCAATCTAAGAAAAAATTTGAGGAAATGGAAAGGAGTTGGATCCAAAAATAAATTAAAAAAAAAAAACTACAATTTTTTTTTTATATAAAAAAAATTGGAGTCTTGAAGAGGTATATTGCTTGGGTTTGGATAAATAATTAGAAATTATCTAATTGAGGTGGGCTCTTCATATTATCCAATAGGAGAATGCCACATAGTAAATATTTTTAAAAAATAAAGAAAAAAGAGAGAATTGTTAGTTTCAAGGGTATAGGTGAGCCAATAGGTGAATGGAAGGGTATTTTTAGACCAAAAGATGGATGAAGGGTATTTTTAAACCTTTTCTTATAGTTTAGGAGTATTTTTTACCCTTTTCCAAAATAAAAACTCTCTCTAAATAATAAAATTTGTAAGCTAATTTATTTAAATAGATTTACTAGTACAAATATAAAACATAAAATACAGAAAATAAACAAAATCGTTAAAAGGATTTGAGGGGTATATCTTTACACAGATTAATACCATGGTATTAAATTCTATGTATTCCTAATATCACTACTAAAAAACTACCGAAAAACGACAGCCAAAAGCGACGGACTGCGTCACTTTTTTGGTCAAAATTGACGGAAAAGCGACGCAGTCATGTTCGTCGCTTGTTGGCTCAATGTTTTTATTTTATTTTTTCAGGAATTTTTTTAACAAAAGTGACAGACTCTGTCGCTTTTTTTAAATTTTCAGTTTTTTTTAATTTCCAAAAATCGACGCAATCCATCGCTTTTTTGGAAATTTAAATTTTGAAAATCCCAGAAAAGTGACGGACTAAAGGACCCTGTCCATCGCTTTTCTGGAATTTGTTTTTTTGAAAAATCCAGAAAAGCGATAGACTAAAGGACTCTGTCAGTCGCTTTTCTGAGTGACGGACAAAACCACCCTGTCCGTCGCTTTTTCTGCAATTTTTTTTATTCCAGTTTCTGCTGCCCAATCAAACACATAACATTATAAAGAAGCTACACAAAACATTAAACAACAAACTTAAGTTAACATTCAAAAGTATCTAAATCACACTTTAAAGACTTATAAAGTCTTTCAAAATTCGTTTCAAATTTTAAAAGTTCATAAAAGAGACCTAAACTAGGGAGTGCGATCTACAAAATCATCATCCTCGTCACTGTCGTCGTCGGTGTCCTCGGCATGAGAAGATATAATAGGTCAACGAGCGTGGTTCATCACTTGTTCTTTGATTTGCTGAATGGTCGCACTCATGCTTTGTTGTTCAGCTACTCTTCTCCGCTCTGACTTTGCCAGTGCCGATGTAAGTTGTGCTATTTGAGCCGACATAGCAGCAATCTGAACACCATCAAGTGCTTCGGCTTGACATGACGATCCAATACCTTGTATGCCTGACTGAAGTCGTCTTACATTGTTTCGAGAGCCTAGACCATAGACTCTACCCTTGTGTGTCCCCCCTACCACTTTTTATGTCCAAATTTGGATGGACAGTTCACGTGTCATTTGGACCGAACTATCTAGATTCTCAGTGACGTACTGATTAAACTCATGTTGCATATTAAATATAAAAATTAACATCAATATATATATATATACATATCATAAATATATTAACTATTAATATATATTATTCATATTAAATAACTTACAAAAGTTCGTTCGGTCCTTTCCTCCACCCACACATCCGGATCTGACTTATTTTCTTTCTTCTTCACATGAGTCATCTTGAAAACCTCCGGTTCAATGGGAGTACGCCCCATTTCTTTTTCCTATAAATAAAAACTGAAATTTATAACGATATATATGAATCAACTAATTATTTATTTAAAAGTTTGAATTAGAACTTACCATCTCTCTTGTAATTGTTCCAACGGTCTTTGCACCTCCGGTGTGCAACGAGCCACCCTTAAGACTGCATCAATCCTTTTTGACTTGTTCGGACATTGCCTTGAACTTATCTGTGTTCCAATACTGACGCAATTCATCAAAAACATTAGGTAACATCCAACCCGGACGTTGATCAGTATCCCAAACTTTTTTAGCCAGCTAGACAGTCTCGCAGATGCCCTCCTCTCAAATGTGGTCACAATGACCATATTGTACCTCAGCTCCCAAGTACACACAATCTGCAAAAGAATTTGAATAGCGTTAATTAGATCGATAGTAAAAAAGGTAAATTATACTAAAATTATTAAACTTAACTAAAATATATATACCTTAAATTCATTAAACATCGTCTGGCGTATACTGTTTGGAATCTCGCTCCAAGAGTGATAAGCCTGTGTAAAAAGTCTTCTAACACAGTCTTTTAATGCCTGGGCAGCATCCTTTGCAGGATTCCTGTCACGCCCCGAACCTACACCCTGGGAGGGACTGGCACTTGAGAACCATTGTTGGCCCCAAGCGAACCCTTGGCCTAGCTTAACTCATTGAGGAAGACTTAAAGCATTAATAAAAGGATTCAAATGCACTTTAAAACAACTGTCTCAAATAAACTTAGAACGTTTCAGGATAAACATTCAAATTAGCCAAAGTGGCAACTCAAGTCTTTTAGCAAATCAGTTGAAATACAAAACTAAAGAACTCATATCTAATTGTCTATGAAGCCTCTAAATAATAAGAGGGATGTCGGGACAAGACCCCCGATCATCCTAACAACTGACTAACAAAGCAATAAAAAGGGAATCCTCCAGAAAGCAAGGAGGCTCACCAACTGACTATGAGTGCTCAATTGGATCAACGAGGCGTTGGATGATGATCATGGTTACCTTTCTCTGCATCATAAAATGATGTAGGCCAAATGGCATCAGTACATTGAATGTACAAGCATGTGAGGGGGAAACTAAACATGACATAAGCTTGAAAGGAATCTGAAAGAAAACTTACCTTAGCTTTACTCAACTCATGGATACTTAACTCAAATGCAAAGTAAAACAACAATAAAGGTGCAGTTTATACAAAGCATTTAAAACACTAGGTGATAACTCAATGTATTAAAAAAATACAATAACAACTCGGTTTACATATAAAGTAATATAATACTGTGGGACTTTCTCTAACAGATAACCATCACTATGAGTTAAAGTGATGATACAGCGTCTCACCCACGCTGCTAGAACTATCATATACCTTGCCGTGATATAGAACGCCTCAACTAAGTTGATCCACTAGTCTATGCTAAAAAGCACTAAGGAATCATCAAAAAAAATATGACCCTTTCTTACACATGATGGCTACATGGTTTATGGAGACTTGAGTTATTATGAACTCGTCCCCATATCGGTGCTCAATACTACTCCCAAAATATAATCAGCTCATATGTTTTACAAATAAAAACTCTTTCTGTGTTTTGAGATAGTTACTCAAAACTAGCTCAAAGGCTCTCTTGGGAACCGGTGTTTCCTTTCTTGTTCAAATGTAAAAGCATTTCAACTCTTTGGAATACTTAGTTCCCGTATAATATTTTGAAGAAATGAACTTTACTCTTACTCTTTACTCAACTCAAAACTCAAGCCTTAAAACAAAGTTAAAACATTTGTAAAAGACTTTTGGAAGACTCTATAAACTTCTCTTGACTTGATTCTTAACTTTCCTTGAATTGTATTATGGATTCAAGGCTCATGATCTCATGTTTATGGATGATTTCATGATGTTTAGACGTACCTTAGAGTATAGAAATCAACTAGAAAACTTAGGTACGTTGCTAGGGAACTCAAACAGAAAGAAGTGGGAAAGGGTAAAGGACCTAGCGTCCCTGGCGCTCTAAGTGGTGTAAGGCACTAGAGGGTAAATTTCAAAGACAGACTTGGGGAGCTCTGGCTGGCGCGGCGCCCCAGAGGCCAAACTTCAGAGTACTTTGTAGGGCGCTCTGAGTGGCGCAGCGCCCCACCTCTTTTCGCCAGATTTGATGAATTCTCTTGGTCGTTTTTCAACTCTAAACCCTCTAAACTCAATTGAATCTTTCCCCAAACACTTAGTTTCAACTACATAATCAAAATATGCAAGAATCTACTCAAAACAACACTTAATTTCATGAATCTAAATCAAGAACTCCTCAACAACACCAACAATCGAAATTCAAATGAAATTTTCAACAATATTCATCAAGAACTTATAAACTCTTCTTTCAAGAACATAAATATGCTGAATCAAATCATGATTAGTGCGTGGGTGAACTAACCCAACGCTATTTGATCTCACATACCTCATAGGGATCACCCCTTGTCGAAATCCACGATCTTAGCTTCAAGAACTTGACGTATTCCTTGTTTCTTCTCCTCTTTCTCCTCTTCTTTTCTCTTCTCTCAAAACCCTAACTCAATTTCAAAAGCATAAACTGAATCCAATCAGTTTAGACCCCAACTTAATTACCAAAAACGAAATTAATTAATTGGGTATGGAAAAGATGAAAATACCCTTCTAAAATCCAGTTTTGACTTTCCTTATCTAGACAACTCAACTTCAAATGGACATATCTCCCTCATACGAACTTGGAATTGAGAAAATCAGTAGCGTTGGAAAGATAATTCAAAGATCTTTCATACGGTATCTGGTAACACACCTAACTCATCCTGAATTAGGAGTTATAGTCATTTGAAGTTGACCCAAAACTCAACTTAACATAACTTAACAAATTTTTGAGATTTTTCTTTCTTTACAAAATTGACTCTTTCTAATTCTAGGTCTTTCTAGTTCTTTCAAATAGTGAGGTGATACAATTCCACCTGCAAAATACATAATAAATATGTTAGTTCATGAATAATATATTAAAGTATAATAAATAAATAAAATAAAGTAACAAATAGATAACAAAACAAACTTACGATGATCCATCCGGCTCAATCATGACTCTACCAAGTCTGTCCTTCTGGCCAGGAGCTAGAGTAGGCGTCTCATCATCTGGTGTAGCACTAGATGTAACTGTAGATGAAAATGATACACTAGGATGCACAAAACACTGAGTCAATGGAGGCGTACCGGTCATAGCATCTGACTGCTCGCTACTAGAATCTCAAATCCTCATGGGAGATAACTGAGGAGATGTACCTGTGGGAGCTAGAGTACCATCCGATATCCTACCAGCCAATAAGGGTCGTGCTCAACGAATAGCCTGTAAAGGTAGGTCCTCATAGTGCCGTGGAGGGAATGCAAGTGAAGTAAAGAAAGCACCGACTGGTCGACGATAATTAGGATAATATGCCCGAGGATCCGCCGTACCAAACGGAACAGCAAATAAATGAGTATCATG
>NW_006239105.1:640800-652764 GCF_000226075.1 Solanum tuberosum
GACTTCTTCTTTTAAGCCCTATTAGTCTGGCTAACTCCAAGATGCTCACGAGATCTATCACTGTCACCGCCTGATGACATCTGTATGTAAATTTACATGTATAATATATAAAAATAAAAATCATAAATTAAATAAAATTAGCAAAATACACTTATATATATACTAGCTAGCTTTCATTCTACACTATTCCTCCTCGCTTGTTTCAATTCCATCATTCTCCCATTCTTCCTCCTCAGTTGTTTCATTTTCATTATCGTCCCATTCTTCGTCATCAAATGATTCATTTTCTCATTTTCATTATTGTCCCATTCTTCGTCATCAAATGATTCCTTTTCCTCATTCTCAGATATTTCTTCTTCAACATTTACTATCTCATGATCAGATACTTCTTCTAATATGTGATGAGGATGTTCTAGTGTGGTTTCCAATTCAACATCAACTTGTTAATGAACAATTGCAACATCATTTTGATTCGCCACATCTAAGACATTGTCAATTTCAATTCTTCCCACAGGCTTAGTTTTTATAAACAACCCACCAATAAGCTTTCTCTCTACGCAATGGATATGGAGCTAAATACACATGTTTAGCATTTTGTGCAATAATAAAAGGATCATAACTTCTGTATTCCTGATGTGCTTAACTTCAATTATATTATGTTGATGGTCCACCTTTGTACCTCTATGTGATGGGTCAAACCACTCACACCGAAACAATACAATCTTCCTGTTAGGCCAAACTGAATACCTCACTTCAATAATCTAATGAATGACACCATAATGTTCAATAGTTTGGCCAATACCATCAACATCACCTTGTATGTAGACACCGCTATTATTTGTTTTCTTGTTCCTAGAAACTTCTTCAGTTTGAAACTTAAAACCATTGATACAATACTTATTCATTGTTAGTACTTGAGATTCAAGTCCAAGTGCTACTTCTTTCACTAATTGCAAATTTTTGACACTTGAGTATTCATCGGAAACCTACGTGATTGTTATTTAAAGTAATATAATTTAGTATAACATGAATATATTATTAAATACTTAGTGATTCAATGTAAGCTTGCACACTTACATAGTTTGTTAGCCATATGGAAAATTTTGTATAGATGACTTCATTACCCCATGTGTTTACGAACAAGCTGATCATTTTACATTCAGATATTTCGTCAGTTAATGAACACTTATTAGTATGTAATGTTAAGCACCTACATGCACTACAAGGACACCTAACCAATCCATTATTCTTGAAAATGTCAAGTGTCATTGTATGTTCAATAAAATCTCTAACACTGTCAATAAACTCAGGTTTCACACCAACACCAGTTACATAATGCATATTATACATCCACACACGATGATCCATCTACAAAAATATAGATATTCAATTATCTAAATTAATTCATAAATTTTATTTAAGTTTAAGATTTGAAATAATTAATTATATTAATTCTAATTAAGTTCAAGTTATTATAAATTAAGTTCAAAGTTTCTAATTAATTAACTTCAAATTAAGTTCAAGTTCTAATTAAATTTAATTATTAAGTTCTAATCAATTAAGGTCACCAACAATTAGTTATATTCAAGTTCAGATTCAAGTTCTAAATTCAAGTCCATATAAAAGTGATTAGTTATATATAAAGTTCAAATCCAATAATTTGTTATATTCAAGTTATAAGTTCAAGTTCTAATTAAATTCAATAGTTATATTCAAGTTCCAAGTTCAAGTTCATATCTAATCTATTAAATTAGTTATATAAACTTTTAATCCAAAAATTAATTATAGATATTCAAGTTCTAATTCAAAAAAAAAAAACTATTCATGACATTCAAACATTCATCAATATATATTCATAACATTCAAACATTCATCATATAATACTCAAAACACTTCAATTACTAATGTAACTTCAAATTAACACTTTACTAACTAACAATCAATCAAATTTTTAAAAAAACCCTAAATTCAAAAATCTTCAATTCAAAATCATAATAAAAATCCTAATTCATTCACTAACTAACAATGCCCAATTTTAAAAAAACAATGCCCAATTCAAAATATGCCTAATTTTAAAAAAATCCTAAATTCAAAAATATTCAATTCTCTATACCTAACTAACAATAATCAAATCAAATTAACAATTGATTAAAATCAAACCAATAAACTAAAACAATAATATACTAACTAAAAATCAACTATAATCACTAGAATTGAAAAAAAAAACTTAAACTTAAACACTAACATTAACAAAGCGAAGAGGCAGTGACGGACGGCACACTGGCAGGGTGGCGACGGATGGAGACAAGCGGCAACGAGTAGGGGAGGCGACTGGTGGCGGCGGTGGAGGCAGCAGATCGATATAGAGAGAAGGGAGAGAATAACAGTGAAGAGAGAAGAAGAGAGAAGAGAGAGAAAAAAATAAGAAAATTTTGATCTGGGTCAAAGATATTTTACGAAAAGCGACGGACAGTGTCTTTTTATTCATCGTTTTTTTAAAATAGTTGATCCAAATTTTGACCAAAAAAGCGACGGACTAAGAGACGTTGTCCGTCGCTTTTCTTAAATGTTTGACTAGTCATTTTGACCAAAAAGCGACGAACTTTGAGATGTTGTCCGTCGCTTCATTTAAAAATAATTAATCAATTATTTATTAATTATATATATATTTGGCGCAAAAATGCGCAAAAAAAAACCGATGGACTAAGAGATGTCGTCCGTCGCTTTTTGAAAAATAATTTTTTGAAATTTTTTTTTATTAAAAAGCGTCGGACAGTGTAGCTTATGGCTTCATTTTTTGAAGCGATGCCATCCGTCACTTTTCTGTCCGTCGTATTTTAGCAGGTTTTTAGTAGTGTATCACAAAATGTAAGGTATTAGTTAGACATTCTATACCATGTAGGGTGTATAACTAATACATGAATTATTTATACATAGACATAATATTAAAATAAGTATGAGAAAATGTATTTTTTGAGACTATGATCATTAAAGAAGATTTACAGTTTGCCATAATTGGAAAATTTATTTATTGCTGGTTAGAACTAGAAGAGATTCGTAAAATTAGTCCTTTACGATGTGAGATTCAAGGCTGAGTGTAAGGTAGGATTCTTGAGTGATAGACACATCCTAATTCCCCTTACCACTATGTAAGATTACGTAGATGTCATGTCAAAACAAACATATTTTTGAAGGATAAAGACGGGTATACTATCAAATTCACTCTAAAGTGGGAACCCTAGTTCAACCCAGAGGCAGAAACTTCTACTGCCTTTGCGTGGATCTCTTTTCTATCCTTATCACCTAATTTTTTTTCATTATAGAATTCTTGTTTACAATGGCCAAAGCAGTAGGGAAACCGTTACATGTTGACATGGCTACAATAAGAAAATCTAGACCTACTTGTGTCAAGGTAAAAGTTGAAGTCGACTTATTGAAAGAATTTCCCAAATGGATGAATGTTGGAGTTAAGACATCTTTTGAGGAAATCATCTCAACATGGATACAAATCTTATACGACTACAATATTGCAAATATTGCAAACTTCAAGATGAAGGCATGATTTATGTCGAAGGGGTTCAAAAGGATAAGTAAGCATACTAGTAGTATTCACAGATGATTGGATCGGGGCGGGTCAAATAAAAACGGATCGGAATCGATATAAGAAACTAAATAAAATTCAATTTTACCTCAACACAAACAATAAAATCGAGGATGTATGTGTAACACCTCAAAAATTTCTAAGTTAAAACCCGAACTATTTTTTATTTACATGTAGGGTCATATCGGGTTATTCTTAAATTGCCCATATATGTTGAAAGGTAAATTCTTTAGTGTGAGAATGATTTTGGATATCAATTAAGGTCACTAGAAACTCCTAGCACAAAATAGAGTTGAAAGTTTCCTTACCGATTAAGTTTTGATGTAAGATTTTCTTTGGGTCAACTTCAAATGATCATATTTCTTAGAATATAAAGAGTTACATGGCACATAACCTATCAAATTAAATGTATTTGAATTTTCTTTCCAACGCCACCAATTTCGCAACTAAATTACCTACGAATTTCTTAAATCCGCAAGTACTAATTACCTACGAAGGTTTTTCCATCAGATTTTAATTGGCCCAAAAATTCGCAGGTAATCAAATTACTTAAGGATTTTATTGTATTATCCCTATGAAAATCCTCAGGTAATCAACACTTTTCTTGTAATGTGTGTCATGGCTTTGTTGAGGATATTCTAGTGACAACAATAATATAATAAAAATAAACTTTCAAGGGATTAATTTTACAACTTAGTTCATTCGTGTGACTAATTAGTTAGCAATTGATCCAGTACAAGCATCCAAGTATATTTGTTCAAATTATTTATGATTTGGTAAAGGGTAAAAAATATCATTAACAAGTAAATGGGCCCGCGCTTCGCGCGGTTAGATTATTTTTCTTTAAAAGTTATTAGATTAGAACTTTTCTTGTATTTTGATGTTATAGAATTTTTATATAAATCTATTTTCAAGAGTATAGAGGTTATTCAATTGTATTTTACCATTTGTTTTATTAAAAGAAAAGGCAAAATTACAAATCATAACACTATTTTCTCCTAGCTTACATAATTTCATTTTACAGATTCATTAATTTGCTTTTGAAATTTTACAATGGTTAGTTTAGTTTTATCATCTATATGCATGGATAAATAGTGTCTTTAATTAGAGAGTCAAATAAATATTTTTCTCAATTTTCTTCTTTGCAAATTTCGTTAGTATAACACTATCAATTACTTTCAAAATTAATATTTATATATCTATCAAGAGCAAAGGTTCCATAATCATATGATATATTAATAAGTAATATGTAGTCATTATGTGTTTAAAATTAAAATGCAATCTTCCAAAATCCAAATTTCATATGTATATAGTTATGATGGTGTTTGGGAATTGAAGTTGTTCACGAACAAACTATTAAGGATCCTTGAAAAGGGTGAAAGAGAAGTAAGAGATAATGGGAAAAAAGTTCAAAAGAGTACTTTGGTGTGAGAGAATAGTCATTATTGAGTATCATACAATTGTAATAAATTGCTAGTTTTAGTTCTATCATTTGAATTTCTATTTTTTTTTTACTCCTGTTAATATTAACATTATTATGACAACAACAAAAAATCATATAAATTTCTAGGCTTGATCTCTCGGAGAAGCATAGATATCTTTGGAGAATGTTATAAAGAAATGTATTCTGTAAAAAGTTATTTGTGAATCTGCAGTAGTTGGATTTACATAGAGTTTGTACTAACAAATACTTATAACAATAACTTTACAGAAACATAAACAACAAAGTTTAAAACATGTACTGAAAAACAACAATTAATATCATAAGCATAAATTAATGACTGTGGAAAAAACATACCAGGATCTGTAACAATAGAATGAAACAGAAAGGAAAAATCAAGCTCATTGAATGCACAATGTTTCCTTAAGGAAATCATTCCCCTCTAGAACCCAAGGTTTAAAGAAATAGATCCTCTCAGGATGAAACAATTTTATTCACCAGTGTAATGATATAAAAACAATAGTGTCAGTGAGCCACTCAACAGGAGTAAAGTACACAATATTTAATTGTGCAGAAGAAGAAGTTCAGAATCAAATATTTAATTGTGCAGAAGAATAAGAAGAAGTTCAGAAATTTAGTTGTTTTAAAATGAGAGGGAACCCCTCTATTTATAGACAACAAAGGGTATTGTGAACAAATGCTTATTGTGCCTTACCGGAAAGGTTACAACTCTTTGGAGAAGTCACAACTCTTCGGAAAGGTCACAACCTTTCATAAATGTTACAACCTTTCATAAAAGTCGCAACTCTTCATAAAAGTCACAACTTTTCATAAAAGTTACAACTTTCAATAAAAGTCGCAACTCTTCATAAAAGTCCCAACTTTTAATAAAAGTCAACCTTTCATAAAAGTCGCAACTTTTCATAAAAGTCACAACTTTTAATAACAGCCACAATTTTTCATGAAAGGGAAGGCAAATTTTGGAAATAAATACATTAAAAAGGAATCCTTGTTTGTGGTGGCGCCATGTAGGCGGGCCTAGGGGTTCTCTTTTATATATATATATATATATATATTTGATATGATATATGATTATGTAAAATTGAATAAAAATGTCATTACTTAATAGTTTCATTTAAAAGTACCTTTATAGTTAAAAAAAAAAAGGATGTTTAAAGATGATACTCATCCATAAAACCATAACTATGGACTAGCACATCATATTTATCCCACATCTTACGCTAGAGAAATAGGCAATGTCTGCTTAAGTTGTTTTTATTGAGGAAAAGTGACACAAAATTAGATTAATAATTAATGAGTTGAAATTCATCTTGACTTGTTCTTAACTTTTTTTTTCTTTCCTTTTTAAAAAAAAAAATAAGTATCAAAAACTCACCTAACCTATATCATTATTTTGAGTTTCATACTCAAACTATTGAGAGTGTGAATTTTATATCTAAACTATCACTTATTAATTTGAGAAACACACCCCTCTCTTTTATTACATTCTCTTCATGGTGTGTACCACATTCTCTCTTTTATTTTAAAAAAATTATCACATAACACTCCACGTGGACAAAATATTCCACCTTGACAAAAATTAAATAATTATTAGCTTAGTTAAAATTGAAGATTAAAAAATTATTAACCCAAAATAATAACATTTTTTCATAAAATAAAATGTAAAATATTTTTCTTACCCCCACTCCATCACTTCCTCTAACCGTACCCCTCTCCCCCCGCTATTTTTAAGTTATTTTTTGTTTAAATTTCTTTTATAAGAGTATTTAATTTATTTTTACTTCATCTCCCCCTTTTCCTCAAATTAGATATTATTTTATTTTTTTAATATAAATAAAATAATATCAATAAAATTTTAAAAAATAAAAGGACGGTGGATGTCCGCGGGGGGAGGGGGGGAGATGGTGTAGTGGGGTAAGAAAATTATTTTAAATTTTATTTTTTGAAAAAACAATTTTTTTTTTTGGATATTAATACTTTAATCTTTAATTTTTAATTAATATTAATAGTTTATTATTTAATTTTTGTCAATGTAAAATAATTTATCCATGTGGAATGTCATGTGTCAATGTTTTTGCAAATGAAAGAGAGTGTATTACACACACCACTGGTGTCACGCCCCGAGCCTACACCCTGGACGTGGCTGGCACTCGAGAACCATTGTTGGCCCAAGCGAACCCTTGGCATGGCTTACTTACTCAGTGGAAGACTATATGCAATAAGAAAGGAATTCAAATGCTAAACAACCTAACTGTCTCAAACTGAACTCATAATGTTTTGAAAATAAACATTTAACTTGGCCAAAATGGCAACTCAAATCTTAACATAAGTCAATAACAAAATGATGACAGATGAACTAACATCTGACTGACTATCTATGAAGCCTCTAAAACATTTGAGATGGATGTCGAGACAGGCCCACGACATCCTAATGAACTATCTAATACTGAAAGTAAACAAAAGGGATCCTCAGGAATGTAAAAAGGCTCACCAACAGACTCTGAACTGCTCACTGGATCAATGATGCGCTGGATGCCGATCCGAGTTACCTGCGTCTGCATCATAATACGATGTCGGCCAACTGGCATCAGTACATTAATGTACGAGTATGCGAGTTGGAATGTTAAACACAACATAGGCTTGAAAAGAATCTGAAAGGAACTGAAGAACTTACATGGCTCAACTCAACATAACTGAACTCATTTCAATATAAAGCATTTTAAAACAAGTGCAATATAAAGAAAAGTTGTTTAAAACATGATGTCAACTCTGTGTGTATGCAAAGGTACAAATAAATATGAGATGTATGTAAAAATACAAATAAATTGATGTATATAAAAATACAAAGTACTGATGTGGGAGTTTCTCTAACCGACAACCATCACATAAGAGCTATTGTGATGATACAGCGATCTCCCTCACGCTTCCAACGCATCTTATACCCTACCAGGGGTATAGGACCTAAATTACTAAGTGGGTCCACTAGTCTATGCGAAAAGGATTCATCTAAAGAGTATGACCCTTTTCTACCCATGATGGCTACATGGTTTATGGAGACGTGAGTTATCTGAACTCAAGCTCGTCCCCATATCAGTGTTCAATACTACTCCCAAAATATGATACTAGCTCTTTATGTTTAAAACATACTTCTTTCTATGATTTGAGATAATTGCTCAAAACTTAGCTCAAAGGCTATCTTGGAAATCAAATTTCCCCTCTTGCTTAATTATGAAAGCATTTACTCTTTTCTGAAAACTAGCTCAAAGACTCTTTGGAAATCAAGGTTTTCCTTTCTTGTTTCAATGTGATAACATTTTAAACTCTTTGGGAATACATAGTCCCCATACACTTTTGAAGAAATAAACTTCAAGCTTTACTCTTTACTCAACTCAAAACTTAAGTCTTAAAACAAAGTTAAAACGTTTGTAAAAGACTTTTAAAAAAGAAACTTTATGAACTTCTCTTAACTTAACTCTTGACTTCTTGACTTCTCTTGACTTGACTCCTAACTGATCCTTAAATTGAATTATGGATTCAAGGATCGTGATTTGTGATAGGAAAGATCTCATGATGTTTAGTAATGAATTTAGATAGCTAAACATGAGAAAAAAGACCAAAAATCAATATCTGAGGGTGGGTCCGCGACGCGGAGACATAGTTAATTTTTAGTTTCGAAAATGACTTTTGAGGCAGAAGACTCCGTGACGGCGATGCGATGCGAAACAAAAATTCCCAAAATTGGGAACCAGCTCTGCGACATGCCACTAATGTCAGATTTCATCCGACGAAATCTCTTCTTCATTTTTCGGCTCTAAACCCTCTAAACTCCGTG
Source organism: Solanum tuberosum (assembly GCF_000226075.1). Classification (NCBI taxonomy): domain Eukaryota; kingdom Viridiplantae; phylum Streptophyta; class Magnoliopsida; order Solanales; family Solanaceae; genus Solanum; species Solanum tuberosum. Next base: position 649,696 of record NW_006239105.1, read on the forward strand.
GGTTCTTTTATCCAACACTTAGAATCAATTAAATGTTCAAAGTACATCAGATTCTACTCAAAATCAAACCTAAAATCACATATTAGGATCAAACAACTCCTCAATGAATTCAACGAAACAAGAATCTAATGAAACTTCAACAAACCCATTCAAGAACTCAATTTCTAAGCTTTCAAGAACTTAAATTCGCTGAAATAAATCATGATTGGCACGTGGGAGAATTAACCCAACGTTATGTGATCTCACATACCTTGTAGGGATCACCCCCGATGAAATCCACAAGCCAAACTCGACGATCTTGACGAATCTTGAATGTTCTTCTACTTTCTCCTCTTTTATCCTCTTCTTTTTCTCTTCTCTCAAAACCCTAACTTTTTTTCCAAAAGCGTAAACTGACCAAGTTCAGTTTAGACCCCTAAGTAATTACCAAAAATGAATTAAAATAAAAGGGTAAGGAAAAGACCAAACTACCCTTCAAAAATCCGGATTTGGACTTTCCTCAATCCAACAGCCCAACTTCCAAAGGGCATAACTTACTCATACAAACTCGGAATCGCGTAAACTCGGTGGCGTTGGAAAGATAATTCCAAGAGATTTCCAACCATATCTAGAAGTACACCTAACTCATATTGATCTAGGAGTTATGTCCATTTGAAATTGACCAAAAACTCACTTTTCCTAACCTAAACAAATTTCCAGATTTTCAATTCTTTCCAAAAATGACTATTTCCAATTCTTAGCCTCTTCCTATCTATTTAAAATTGCGAGATATTACAATATCTCCCCCTTGGGAACATTCGTACTCGAATGAGATTACTCTTACTAGGCTAAGGGTAGTAACATCAAGTTCAAACACCCAATAAGCAAAGCAATTACAACATGCTAACTTATAATTTAAAGAGTACTAAGAAGAGAATTAGTACATTGGTCTGCCTTTTCTCCGGACTCAAAGAGATGTGGATATCTCTTTTTCGTATCTTCCTTAGATTCCCAAGTAGTTTCCTCAACAAATTGGTACCTCCAAAGAATTTTGACTGATGCTACCTCTTTTGTTCTCAACTTGCGAACTTGGCAATCTAGAATCTGAACATGAATCTCCTCATAAGACAAGCTATCCTTGATACCAATATCTTCAGTTGGTATGATAAGTGAAGGATCTCCCATGCACTCCTCCAATATAGAGACATGGAATGTCGGATGAACCGTTGTTAACTCTTGTGGTAACTCCAATTCATAAGCTACTTTTCCAATCCTTTTGGAAATTCTGTAAGGACCAACATACGGGCTAAGTTTCCCCTTCTTACCCAAACCTCATAACACCCTTCATGGGTGAAACTTTCAAGTACACCCAATCACACAATCCATCTTGGCACTAAAAACACTTAATATTGCTTTAAGACATTGCATGAGATTCCCTTTTGAAACTGCATCTAATGTTTAAGTTTTTCGTTGAGTAAGTAGGCCAGGCCAAGGGTTCACTTGGGGCCAGCAACGATTCTCGAGTGCCAGTTCCTCCCAGGGTGTAGGCTAGGGGTGTGACAAACTTGGTATCAGGGCACAGATTTCAAAAGTCCTAGGGAGTGTATGAAGCCGTGTCAGTAGAGTCCCAGTTATCGGTGTGAAGCGCGCCACATCTATAATTAGGAGGCTACGACACTTAGGAAATACTCTCACTTCTTTCATACTCACTTCGTGCGTTAGAGTTGGTCTCTAAAAAAATTTCTTCTAATTCATGATTGCGCATATTTTCAGATAATCATGCCTCCACGAAGAGCTGTCAGAGGTCATCCTGCTAGGCGTAATGTTAAGGAGAAACGGGTACCCAATGCACCTGAAGTGCAACCCCAAGGAGAAGTACAAATGCTAAGTTCAGAGAAGCGATAAGGATGCTAAGTCAAGTTGTGACTAACCAGGTTGGGAAACAAAGAAGGGCTCGACAAGAAGAGGCTGACACTTCGAGGATTCATGAGTTCTTGAGGATGAACCCTCCAAGTTTCACTGGTTCGAGCACAGAACTTACTGAAGAAAGTATTTGATGTTATGCACGTTGTCAATGCTGAGCGAGTAGAACTAGTTGCATATCAATTGAAGGATGTTGCTAGGACTTGTTTTGATCAATGGAAGAAGAACCGAGTTGAGGATGCACCACCTACGAGTTGGGCTTGTTTTGAGGAGGCCCTCTTGGGGCGTTTCTTTCCCCGAGAACTGAAAGAGGCTAAGGTACGAGAGTTCCTCAAACTTAAGCAGGATTCCTTAAGCGTTCATGAGTATGGATTGAAGTTTACCCAACTTTCTCGTTATGCTCCGGAGATGGCTACGGATATGAGGAGTAGAATGAGATTGTTTGTTGTTGGGTTGTCTCGTATGTCGAGTAAGAAAGGTAGGGCTAAAATGCTAATAGGTGACATGGATATATCAAGGTTGATGGTCTATGTGTAGCAGGTTGAGGAATAGAAGTTGAGGGATAGGGAGGACTTTCGAAACAAGAAAGTGAAGAGAGGAAATGAGTCCGGGCAGCAAAGAAGTAATGTGAACCGTTCGTCCTTTCAGCAAAAGAAAAAGGGACCTGGTCCATCATTTACTAGTGCACCTGCACCCAAAAACAAAGGTGAGTATAATAGTCAAAATTCATAGAACTTCAGGGCTACACCTGCCCAATCTCAGGGTAGTGTGGCACAAGGAGGTAATTGGGCTCCTACATGTGCTAAGTGTGGTAGAACCCACCCAGGTGAATATCGCGATGGTTCCACAGGTTGTTTCAAATGTGGACAAGAAGGTCACTTCATGAAAGAGTGCCCCAAGAACAGGCAAGGTAATGGGAATCAGGGAAATAGAGCCTAATCTTCATCAGTTGCTCCACCAGACAGGGCTACACCTAGAGGAGCTACTTCTGGTACTGGTGGAAGAGCAAACCGTCTTTATGCGATCACTAGTCACCAAGAGCAAGAGAACTCTCCAGATGTTGTCAGTGTTATGATCAAAGTCTTTACTTTTGATGTTTATGCTTTGCTAGACCAAGGAGCAAGTTTATCTTTTGTGACCCCTTATGTTGCAAATAAGTTTGATGTT